>NC_059214.1:4547808-4647808 GCF_020615455.1 Coregonus clupeaformis | reverse complement strand
GCAATAGGTAAGCAGCTTGGTTTGAAGAAATCAACTGTGGGAGCATTTATTAGGAAATGGAAGACATACAAGACCACTGATAATCTCCCTCGATCTGGGGCTCCACGCAAGATCTCACCCGGTGGGGTCAAAATGATCACAAGAACGGTGAGCAAAAATCCCAGAACCACACGGGGGGACCTAGTGAATGACCTGCAGAGAGCTGGGACCAAAGTAACAAAGCCTACCATCAGTAACACACTACGCCGCCAGGGACTCAAATCCTGCAGTGTCAGACGTGTCCCCCTGCTTAAGCCAGTACATGTCCAGGCCCGTCTGAAGTTTGCTAGAGTGCATTTGGATGATCCAGAAGAGGATTGGGAGAATGTCATATGGTCAGTTGAAACCAAAATATAACTTTTTGGTAAAAACTCAACTCGTCGTGTTTGGAGGACAAAGAATGCTGAGTTGCATCCAAAGAACACCATACCTACTGTGAAGCATGGGGGTGGAAACATCATGCTTTGGGGCTGTTTTTTCTGCAAAGGGACCAGGACGACTGATCCGTGTAAAGGAAAGAATGAATGGGGCCATGTATTGTGAGATTTTGAGTGAAAACCTCCTTCCATCAGCAAGGGCATTGAAGATGAAACGTGGCTGGGTCTTTCAGCATGACAATGATCCCAAGCACACCGCCCGGGCAACAAAGGAGTGGCTTCGTAAGAAGCATTTCAAGGTCCTGGAGTGGCCTAGCCAGTCTCCAGATCTCAACCCCATAGAAAATCTTTGGAGGGAGTTGAAAGTCCGTGTTGCCCAGCGACAGCCCCAAAACATCACTGCTCTAGAGGAGATCTGCATGGAGGAATGGGCCAAAATAACAGCAACAGTGTGTGAAAACCTTGTGAAGACTTACAGAAAAAGTTTGACCTGTGTCATTGCCAACAAAGGATATATAACAAAGTATTGAGAAACTTTTGTTATTGACCAAATACTTATTTTCCACCATAATTTGCAAATAAATTCATTAAAAATCCTACAATGTGATTTTCTGGATTTTTTTTCTCCCATTTTGTCTGTCATATTTGACGTGCACCTATGATGAAAATTACAGGCCTCTCTCATCTTTTTAAGTGGGAGAACTTGCACAATTGGTGGCTGACTAAATACTTTTTTTCCCCACTGTATACTTTAGTACAGTCAATACATTGAAAAGGTGTTATTATTATTCTATAATGAAATACTGATTTATGTGAAAAATCATTCAAACTTTGTTGTAGAAACATTTGACTAGATAATTAACTCAAAAATATCTCTCAAGACATCAGAGCCTGTGAATTTAAGAATTTAGACTTTATTAAAAAAACAAAGCCGAGCCTTTTTCCAAAGAGACAAAGACTGTCCCTTTTTCGCCAAGAGCTCAATTTTATAGCCACATGTACAAACATTCCTAACTTTTTTTTAGTTCGTACCACCCTCTCATTCGATCATTCTATTGGCTGCGTGCCTAGGCCCCTTCTCAAAAGCCCCTTCTTAAAAAACTAATGTAAATGCAAACCAGATGTCTAGAACAACCCCATGGCCACAGTTTTAAAAACCCCTGTGAAAAAACACATCATATACTTAATGTCTATATTCATTATTTAAACATATATCTGGATTATAAAATATCACACATGTTCATTCTGTTTCACCATTATCATTTCATAATACATTATAAAACATTTATCATTCATCATCCTCTCAGCCCCTGAGATTATGTGTATGTGGCCATGTGTCAGGTCATAAGGTCATAAGCATAAAGAAATGCAAACACTAGCTCCATTGTTACTTCTATCTCCACAGCCATCACGTCATTGACATTCCTAAACCAGCTGCAGGAGTTTTCATGAAAAACACATAATTATCTCTGCTCTATATTCAACTGGCTCTCAATCCATAAACACTCCAAGGCATATAGATTTTCAATTTTACAACATATCCATGCTTATTACTAATATTATTATTTTACCTTTGACCTTTCCCTATATTTACCTTCATGATACATAAAATAACACAACAACTTCAAAGAGAAAAGTTCATCATTTATGTAATGCTCACTGTTGTTAGTGTTTTTTAGGTCAGTGTGTTATGAGTGACAATGTATGCTTTCTGAGTGAGAGTTGTTGCCAGTGTTATGGTCGAACAAGCTTATTTTGAGACATTTATTAAGTATTTTGGTGGTTTGAGTGAGTTTTGGAGGTGAGATTAATTGTTTGGCCAAGATGCATGTTGGTAATGCAGACTGTGTGAAGAGTTTTGAAAAAGTGGCTTCAGTATTGACCGATGCTTGTTAGCAATTGAAGAAATCATAATTTCACAACCTTTATGTGCGAGGTAACCATGAATAAGGTTGAGTTTCCAAGTGGAAAAACATCAAATTCATTTTTTTCCCAATATAAATATATATTTTTTACAATTTGGATCATGTTAAATATTAGCCACTATCGATGGTCACCATCAGTAATACCCACACACATTTGTTGCAGTCACTTTAGTGTTAGTTTCCTTTAAAATTGTAGCCTACATTTGGCATCATTCCATTCCATTGTTAGTTTCCCTTTCTTTCCTCTGTCACGTCCTTGTGGTTGATCCTGAGGGTCGCTAACAATAGTGGATAATATTTAACATATTACAAGTTGTTCAATAATTTGGGACATGTAGCCCACTTCATGGAATCATCATGGAACGCAGACCAAGCCTGGCCGTTTAGACCTAGAGCCTGGCACATGGTTTAGGACGACTGGCCCGTTGTCATATCAGATCCATGATCAGATCCGGATTAGGGTCGGTTTATGGGACTATTGGTCAAGCCCTATTGTTATGCTTTTCTCCTCTTTCTAATATTTAATTGATTGAACAACTGAATGGCAACTTTCAGGATTAATCAAACCACAGTTTTTAATTCAGCAATACATTTTGTGCGTGGAGTCTCTCCAAACCAGCTTTTTTATGAAGTAGGTAGATTTCTTAAATACGTTCCTACCCTTAAATAATCTACAAGATCAGAGGATGTTTAAATCTACCAATTGGTGCTGAAACTGAGATATGCATACATTTTGATGGCTTTCTTTCATTGATCCCTAATATTCTGAACCCATTCTCTCAATGTATTATAGTGAGTCTTTCAAGAAAATTTGAATTAAAGGTCAAATAAAATAAAATAAAATTGTATTTGTCACATGCGCCGAATACAGTGAAATGCTTACTTACAAGCCCTTAACCAACAATGCAGTTTTAAGAAAGAATACCAAAAAAATCACACTAAAATAAAATATAAAATAATACGAAATAAAAGTAACAAATAATTAAAGAGCAGCAGTAAAAGTAACAATAGCGAGGCTATTGTCACGATCGTCTAATGAGGGAGACCAAGGCGCAGCGTTGCGAGTGAACATATTCTATTTATTAAATGCTCACACGAACAAAACAATAAACAACGAATGCGTGACGTCTATGGTACAACACGAACACACACGAACAAAATCCCACAACCCGAAAGAAAAACAGACAGATTAAATATGGCTCCCGATCAGAGACAACCAGCCGACAGCTGACACTCGTTGCCTCTGATTGGGAGTCACACCGGCAAACATAGAAAATAGACAACCTAGAACACCCACCAAAGAAACAGAAAACATAGAATGAACACACCCTGGCTCAACATAATGAGTCCCCGAGCCAGGGTGTGACAGTACCCCTAAAGGCGCGGACTGCGACCGCGCCTAAATACGAGCAAAAACAGGGGAGGGCTGGGTGGGCATTCCTCCTCGGCGGCGGCTCCGGCTCGGGCTTGATCCCCACTTCCTCTCCAACCCCCAAAGTACCCCTGGTCCTGTCTAGCCCCGCTGGCCGGAGCCGGACTGACGACACGCGCCCCTGGCTTGGTGCGTGGAACAGGAACGGACCGGACCGGGCTGACGATACACACCCCTGGCTTGGTGCGTGGAGCAGGAATGGACCGGAATGGGCTGGCGACGCGCACCACAGACTTGGTGCGGAGAGCAGGAACGAGCCGGACAGGGCTGACGAAATGCACCACAGACTTGGTGCGGGGAGCAGGAACAGGCCGGGCCGGGCTGGTGACGCGCACCACAGGTTTGGTGCGGGGAGCAGGAACAGGCCGGGCCGGGCTGGCGACGCGCACCACAGACTTGGTGCGGAGAGCAGGAACGGGCCGGACCAGGCTGGCGACGCGCACCACAGGTTTGGTGCGGGGAGCAGGAACAGGCCGGGCCGGGCTGGCGACGCGCACCACAGACTTGGTGCGGAGAGCAGGAACGGGCCGGACCGGGCTGGCGACGCGCACCACAGGTTTGGTGCAGGGAGCAGGAACAGGCCGGGCCGGGCTGGCGACGCGCACCATAGGCTCGGTGCGGGAAGCAGGAACAGGCCGGGCCGGGCTGACGACACGCACCACAGGCTCGATGCGAGGAACAGGAACAGGCCGGACCGTACTGGGGACACACACCACTGGCCCTACGCAGGGATCAGGAACGGGCCGGACCGGACTGGTAACACACCCCAGTACCTCTCGCCGTGCCTCCACACTTTCCCTCTCCTCTGTGACCAGTGGCCCCCTTAACCTGGCGGCCTCCTCTTCACACCCGCTGGACCGCTCCCTCGCGGCCTACTGCTGCCCCGTCGTCCACGTCGTGAGCCCCCCCCCTAAAAATTTTCTGGGGTTCTCTCCTCCCCGTGGACCAGGCCTCCCTAGCTCTCGCCAGACTCTCACTCTTCTGCTTCCAACTCCCGCTATTCAGCTCCTCAATTGGCTTGACCCAGTCGAAACTCTTGATCCATTGCTCCATAGACCAGCCTCTCTTCTCTTCACTTAGCGGGGCCCAGCCGAAACTCCTACTCCACTGATCCCAGGTCCTTCCTCTCTCCTCTTCACGCTGCTTGGTCTGGTTTAGGTGGGATTTTCTGTCACGATTGTCTAATGAGGGAGACCAAGGCGCAGCGTTGCGAGTGAACATATTATATTTATTAAATGCTCACACGAACAAAACAATAAACAACGAATGCGTGACGTCTATGGTACAACACGAACAAAATCCCACAACCCGAAAGAAAAACAGACAGATTAAATATGGCTCCCAATCAGAGACAACCAGCCGACAGCTGACACTCGTTGCCTCTGATTGGGAGTCACACCGGCAAACATAGAAAATAGACAACCTAGAACACCCACCAAAGAAACAGAAAACATAGAATGAACACACCCTGGCTCAACATAATGAGTCCCCGAGCCAGGGTGTGACAGCTATATACAGGGGGTACCGGTTCCGAGACAATGTGCGGGGGCACCGGTTAGTCGAGGTAATTGAGGTAATATGTACATGTAGGTAGAGTTATTAAAGTGACTATGCATAGATAATAAACAGAGAGTAGCAGCATCGTAAAAGAGGGGGTCTGGGTAGCCATTTGATCAGATGTTCAGGAGTCTTATGGCTGGGTATAGAAGCTGTTTAGAAGCCTCTTGGACCTAGACTTGGCACCATGATAGTTTGTTGGTGATGTGGACACCAAGGAACTTGAAGCTCTCAACCTGCTCCACTACAGCCATGTCATTGAGAATGGGGGCGTGCTTGGTCCTCTTCTCTTTCCTGTAGTCCACAATCATCTCCTTTGTCTTGATCACGTTGAGGGAGAGGTTGTTTCTGAGGGAGGTGTTTAGTCCCAGGGTCCTTAGCTTAGTGATGAGCTTTGAGGGCACTATGGTGTTGAACGCTGAGCTGTAGTCAATGAATAGCATTCTCACATAGGTGTTCCTTTTGTCCAGGTGTGAAAGGGCAGTTTGGTGCGCAATAGAGATTGCATCATCTGTGGATCTGTTGGGGCGGTATGCAAATTGGAGTGGGTCTACACCCTATTTAAAAGGATGGCTTTAGATAAATGTACTGAAAACCCCATTGAATGAAAACTCCATGAGAAAATCTGTTGGCCATCAAGTGTGAGGGTATTCAGCGGTTGAACAAAATGTATTCAGTGCGCATAAGGGAGCCACTCCCAAAGAGCTTGTTGGGCACCTGCATAAGGTAAGTCTGAAGACCACGTACTGACAAGATTAAATCAAAACTCTTAGGAAAGGCATACATTTCCTATGTCTGAATCGGGCCCCAATTGAACTACATACAGTTCCTTCAGAAAGTATTCATACCCCTTGACTTATTTCACATTTTGTTGTGTTACAGCCTGAATTCAAAATGGATTCAATATACACTGCTCAAAAAAATAAAGGGAACAATAAAATAACACATCCTAGATCTGAATGAATGAAATAATCTTATTAAATACTTTTTTCTTTACATAGTTGAATGTGCTGACAACAAAATCACACAAAAATTATCAATGGAAATCAAATTTATCATCCCCATGGAGGTCTGGATTTGGAGTCACCCTCAAAATTAAAGTGGAAAACCACACTACAGGCTGATCCAACTTTGATGTAATGTCCTTAAAACAAGTCAAAATGAGGCTCAGTAGTGTGTGTGGCCTCCACGTGCCTGTATGACCTCCCTACAACGCCTGGGCATGCTCCTGATGAGGTGGTGGATGGTCTCCTGAGGGATCTCCTCCCAGACCTGGACTAAAGCATCTGCCAACTCCTGGACAGTCTGTGGTGCAACGTGGCGTTGGTGGATGGAGCGAGACATGATGTCCCAGATGTGCTCAGTGTGTCCCAGATGTGCTCTGTGCGGCCCCCCAAAGAAATGCCACCCCACACCATGACTGACCCACCGCCAAACCGGTCATGCTGGAGGATGTTGCAGGCAGCAGAACGTTCTCCACGGCGTCTCCAGACTTTGTCACGTCTGTCACGTGCTCAGTGTGAACCTGCTTTCATCTGTGAAGAGCACAGGGCGCCAGTGGCGAATTTGCCAATCGTGGTGTTCTCTGGCAAATGCCAAATGTCCTGCACGGTGTTGGGCTGTAAGCACAACCCCCACCTGTGGACGTCGGGCCCTCATACCACCCTCATGGAGTCTGTTTCTGACCGTGTGAGCAGACACATGCACATTTGTGGCCTGCTGGAGGTCATTTTGCAGGGCTCTGGCAGTGCTCCTCCTGCTCCTCCTTGCACAAAGGCGGAGGTAGCAGTCCTGCTGCTGGGTTGTTGCCCTCCTACGGCCTCCTCCACGTCTCCTGATGTACTGGCCTGTCTCCTGGTAGCGCCTCCATGCTCTGGACACTACGCTGACAGACACAGCAAACCTTCTTGCCACAGCTCGCATTGATGTGCCATCCTGGATGAGCTGCACTACCTGAGCCACTTGTTTGGGTTGTAGAGTCTGTCTCATGCTACCACTAGAGTGAAAGCACCGCCAGCATTCAAAAGTGACCAAAACATCAGCCAGGAAGCATAGGAACTGAGAAGTGGTCTGTGGTCACCACCTGCAAAACCAGTCCTTTATTGGGGGTGTCTTGCTAATTGCCTATAATTTCCACCTGTTGTCTATTCCATTTGGACAACAGCATGTGAAATGTATTGTCAATCAGTGTTGCTTCCTAAGTGGACAGTTTGATTTCACAGAAGTGTGATTGACTTGGAGTTACATTGTGTTGTTTAAGTGTTCCCTTTATATTTTTGAGCAGTGTATATATACTGTATTCTATAATATCCTACTGTATCTTAGTCCATGCCGCTCTGTCATTGCTTGTCCATATATGTATATATGTATATATTCTTAAATTCCATTCCTTACTTAGATTTGTGTGTATTGGGTATATGTTGTGAAATTGTTAGATATTACTGCACTGTCGGAGCTAGAAGCACAAGCATTTCGCTACACCCACAATAACATCTGCTAAACACGTGTATGTGACAAATACAATTTGATGGGATTTGATTTGAAATCAAAGGAGGCAAAGGTCCCTTCTATATATAGATCCCCTATGGTATTGATCCCTAGCTCTCCCCATCTCTCAAAGGTGTTATCAAGGTTAGAGGGGGCAAAGGAGGGATTCCTCACAATAGGGAGCAGGAATTATATTGGTCTAAGGTCAAAATGGACCTCAATTTGCTTCCAGATACGGACTGTGCTATGTATAATTGGATTGTTACTATAAAGTGACATCTCCAAATTGACAGGGGACAAAACCACAGCGCCAATAGAGAAGGGGTTGCAATCCTCACGCTCCATACTAAGCCAGCTGGATGACTGATGTATGCCATCCAGCCAAAACATAACAGCACGGAGGTTAATGGCCCAATAGGAAAATACAACATTTGGGAGAGACAATACTCCCTCCATCTTGGACTTACAGAGGTGTTTTTTTTACCTATCCTGTGTGTTTTTATAATCCAAGATGAATGGATTGATAATTGAGTCCAGTTGTTTATGAAAGGCCTTTGGTATGAATTCCGGGATGTTCTGGAATAGGTAAAGCAGTTGTGTGAGGAAGACCATTTTAATATATTTAATTCTTCCGAGCAGGGAAATTGGGAGAGTTGTCCAAAACTGCATGTTTGCCTTGAGTTTTTGTATCAGAGAGGGTAAATTCTCTTTAAATAGAGAGGAGTATTGTTTGGTAACTACACTTCCTAGATAGGTACAGTGAGGGAAAAAAGTATTTGATCCCCTGCTGATTTTGTACGTTTGCCCACTGACAAAGAAATGATCTCTATAATTTTAATGGTAGGTTTATTTGAACAGTGAGAGACAGAATAACAACAACAAAAATCCAGAAAAACGCATGTCAAAAATGTTATAAATTGATTTGCATTTTAATGAGGGAAATAAGTATTTGACCCCCTCTCAATCAGAAAGATTTCTGGCTCCCAGGTGTCTTTTATAAAGGTAACGAGCTGAGATTAGGAGCACACTCTTAAAGGGAGTGCTCCTAATCTCAGTTTGTTACCTGTATAAAAGACACCTGTCCACAGAAGCAATCAATCAATCAGATTCCAAACTCTCCACCATGGCCAAGACCAAAGAGCTCTCCAAGGATGTCAGGGACAAGATTGTAGACCTACACAAGGCTAGAATGGGCTACAAGACCATCGCCAAGCAGCTTGGTGAGAAGGTGACAAAAATTGGTGCGATTATTCGCAAATGGAAGAAACACAAAATAACTGTCAATCTCCCTCAGCCTGGGGCTCCATGCAAGATCTCACCTCGTGGAGTTGCAATGATCATGAGAATGGTGAGGAATCAGCCCAGAACTACACAGGAGGATCTTGTCAATGATCTCAAGGCAGCTGGAACCATAGTCACCAAGAAAACAATTGGTAACAAAGTACGCCGTGAAGGACTGAAATCCTTTAGCGGCCGCAAGGTCCCCCTGCTCAAGAAAGCACATATACATGCCCTTCTGAAAGACAATGAACATCTGAATGATTCAGAGGAGAACTGGGTGAAAGTGTTGTGGTCAGATGAGACCAAAATGGAGCTCTTTGGCATCAACTCAACTCACCGTGTTTGGAGGAGGAGGAATGCTGCCAATGACCCCAAGAACACCATCCCCACCGTCAAACATGGAGGTGGAAACATTATGCTTTGGGGGTGTTTTTCTGCTAAGGGGACAGGACAACTTCACCGCATCAAAGGGACGATGGACGGGGCCATGTACCGTCAAATCTTGGGTGAGAACCTCCTTCCCTCAGCCAGGGCATTGAAAATGGGTCGTGGATGGGTATTCCACCATGACAATGACCCAAAACACACGGCCAAGGCAACAAAGGAGTGGCTCAAGAAGAAGCACATTAAGGTCCTGGAGTGGCCTAGCCAGTCTCCAGACCTTAATCCCATAGAAAATCTGTGGAGGGAGCTGAAGGTTCGAGTTGCCAAACGTCAGCCTCGAAACCTTAATGACTTGGAGAAGATCTGCAAAGAGGAGTGGGACAGAATCCCTCCTGAGATGTGTGCAAACCTGGTGGCCAACTACAAGAAATGTCTGACCTCTGTGATTGCCAACAAGGGTTTTGCCACCAAGTACTAACTCATGTTTTGCAGAGGGGTCAAATACTTATTTCCCTCATTAAAATGCAAAACAATTCATAACATTTTTGACGTGTTTTTCTGGATTTTTTTGTTGTTATTCTGTCTCTCACTGTTCAAATAAGCCTACCATTAAAATTATAGACTGATCATTTCTTTGTCAGTGGGCAAACGTACAAAATCAGCAGGGGATCAAATACTTTTTTCCCTCACTGTAGAAGCTGGATCCATTTTACGAACCCATCTCCAATATTACATTTCAGTAGGACCTTAAATAGATAGGACCACTCAACTTGGTCAAAGGCCTTTTCGGCGTCAAGAGATATAACGACAAGGTCCATGTTGGGTAAGAATACATCATGTTGAAGAGGCGCCTGAGATTAAAAAATGAGTTTCTGTTAGGGATAAAGCCGGTCTGGTCCGAATGGACCAATTGGTCCATTCAAAAATTATGTTAAACACTATTATTGGACACAGAGTGAGTCCACGCAACTTATTATGTGACTTGTTATGCACATTTTTATTTCTGAACTTATTTAGGCTTGCCAAACAAAGGGATTGAATACTTATTGACTCAAGACACTTAAGCTTTTCATTTTTTATTAATTTGTACACATTTCGAAAACATAATTCCACTTTGACATTATGGGGTATTGTGTGTAGGCCAGTGACAAAAAGAAATGTACATTTAATCCATTTTAAATTCAGGCTGTAACACAACAAAATATGGGAAAAAATCAAGGGGTGTGAATACTTTCTGAAGGCAATGTATGTGGTGGCATGCCTTTAAAATAGCATATCTGTTTTATGTGCTCTATTTCTACACAGTGACACTGTGCTCACCTCTCCTGTTGTGTGTGTTATGGTAAAGGATGAAGTCATGCCAATGGTGTAATGTTGACACAGAACACAATGGCAGGAGCAGGGGAATCGGGGCTGAGAGAGATGGGCCAACAGGCTGGTGATGACACCCTGGTAGCTGTTAAAGACCCATTTGTGTCTTCAGCACTTGTCCCACCTGTCAGAACTGTCGAAATAAGGTCAGTGAAAAGTTCATCTAGAGTACTTATTTGTACAGATCTGCTATCTTAATTTGATCACTCTGTTGTCGCAGAGAATTGCAACAGGAAATGCAAATTGTAGTGTATTCAAGGTTTAAAAGGGCATCTAAAGTTTGTAATTTCCACTTTACATTTTCTGGCTTGATTTGCCCAAACGAAAAATGTATCAACCCCTACAAAAATGTCCATTATAATCCACATAATAATTAACATTTCCCATTGCTGCAGGATTATTTTCCTGCTGTGAGAAGCAGGGTCAAATGAAGACTACATCTGGACCTATAGAGAATCATGTTTTCATAGGAGTGCTATCTGGGATCTGAAACATGTGACCCCGCAGTGTGCTTGGCAGACAGGGTTTGTGTATGTTCCATACCAGTGGAGGCTGCTGAGGGGAGGACGGCTCATAGAAATATCTGGAATGGCATCAGTGGAATGGTATCAACCACATGAAACCACATGTTAGATACCATTCCATTGTCTCCATTCCAGGCATTATTATGAGCCATCCTCCCCTCAGCAGCCTCCACTGTTCCATACCATCTGAGGCTACCAGCTGCATCATATTTAAATTGAATATGAATGGCACACTACATCAATTAAGTCATTATAGAGTATATATGTAGCAAGTTTGTTTAAAACTGTATGTGGTGAGTCCAGATGACAATGGTGAGACGTGGCATGAAATTATTTTTCTTCTTCCACAATGTAACATGTCAACAGCATGCCACGTAGCGCTGTCCACACAACACGAGCTGTGCTAACACTGTTGCATTCTTTATTTTTGTTGACATATTTCCATTTCCATCTCTTGCTGTTGATTTGAAGGATGTAGATGAAGTGCAGCCTGTATTTCTCCTTTTACAACGTTGTGTTCCCAACGCACAAACCCACAACACACACACAGTCTTGTTTAACTAACCTTGTGGGTACACACAATTTATAACCATTCAAAATCCTATTTTCACTAACCCCTAACCGCTAACCCTAACCATAACTCTAACCTTAGCCTGAACCCTAACCCTATCCCTAACCTTAACCCCAAAACCTAACCTTAACCCTAACTCTAAACCTAACTCTAACTCCTAACACTAACCCTAAACCTAATTCTAACACTAACACTAATTCTACCTTAACCCGAAACCCCCTAGAAATATCATTTGACCTTGTGAGAACTAACAAAATGTCCCCAGTTGGTCACATTTTTGTTTGTTTACTATTAGTTTAACACATCCACCCGCACCCGCAAACACACACACACACACACACACACACACACAGAGAGTTGTGAACTGTGTGTTTGGGGACTGTCAAAGGCCTCTGTGGTATGAACAATGGCTGTGTACACACTGCTAACAGAGATCTGTCCACGATAGCAGAGCCCCACAGAGTGCATTAGCAAAGAGGCTGTAGTAGCTGTTCTCTCAGTGACTGACCTCTGGATGCTCCCTAAACCACTGAGGTAACTGGGCTTAAAACACCTGGATCAAAGAGCAAACACAGAAGTCTTCAGGTCTTTCTTTCTCTCTCTCTCTCTCTCTCTCTCTCTCTCTCTCTCTCTCTCTCTCTCTCTCTCTCTCTCTCTCTCTCTCTCTCTCTCTCTCTCTCTCTCTCTCTCTCTCTCTCTCTCTCTCTCTCTCTCTCTCTCTCTCTCTCTCTCTCTCTCTCTCTCTCTCTCTCTATCATTCTCTCTCTCTCTCTCTCCATCCATCCAGGTGTTGTTTTGTTCTTCCTCTGTGTCTGTTTTATCTCAACAGAAGGACTTCTGAACGGAATGTTCAGAGTAGGCAGTCAACAGGAAAACACAAACACCTATGTGATTGGCTGAGTCAGAGGAGAGGGGCGAATCACATGTAGGCCTTTGTTGTTTGTCTCCCGGGTCACGGCTGGCTGTGTGTATTAGATGGGACATAACACTGGGCCAGATAACAGCATGTTGACTTCTTAGGAGTTGTTATGACGACGTCTTACGGGGAATGGATATTATGAGGAAATAGTGGTAACTGAGTCAGTTTAGTTAACTTTCTTTTATACTTTATTTTGCACTTTTTTTCTTACTCATCATTGGGTACATTTACATTCACATCATAATATGATTAATGTGAATACTCAGATTAATATAATCAAATCGTAGTTTATTGGTCGCATACACAGATGTTCAGATGTTATCGCAGGTGCAGCGAAATGCTTGTATTTTCTAGCTCCAACAGTGTAGTACCAATACCTAGCAACACCAAACAATACGCACAAAAAGTAAAAAGAAATGAAGAAATATCGGAACGAGCAATGTCAGAGTCCAGAATGTAATGGTGTGTATAGACAGTGTGGACAGTATATGAACAGAAAAGGTGTGTACAGCAGTAGTTATATAGGATGAGCCATGACCAGGGACGGCTTGTTCAATAGGGCGATATGGGCGACGCACTGCCAAACGGGAAAAGGAAGGGATTTTTTTTCTAATCAATTATAAAAAAATAAATAAAATAAAAAATTATAATTTTTTTTTATAAATTTATAAAAAATTATATCACGGCAACAGCAGTTATCAGTGTTCACGTCTGATCTGCCAGCCACTAAATGTCAAATCAGGCTAAAGTCGTGCTTCAAATGGCCCCGCCCGTTTTTTGGGCGATTTCAGTCAGGTTGAAAATCGCCCAGAAGTCTCTCATAGCCTGTCATGTAAAATCAATTTTTTTCACATTTCAAAGCTTTCAATACATTCTCTATGGGTGTCTGTGTGCATGCACTTACGCGCTTTCGTCATACGTGACGTAACGTTGAACGTAACTAAGACAATGGCGGCTATCAGCGTCTATGTTGCGACCTGCAGTGTGGCGTTATTTTATGTTTTTAATTTGTAGACTTAGTTTACAAACATTCTGCAAACATTCTGCTTTGGACTGATCTTCGGTTTTGGACTGATCTTGTTGATCGTGTACATACCCGCTACGAACGGACTAAATAATGAAAACGCTGCTGGCAGAGAGGTGGAGCCGGCCACCTTCACCCTGGTCAGAGCGGACCGCGATCCTGGTAAGAGAGCGACTGTACCCCGACATTGAACTGCTTTCTGTGTCATTGAACCTTACTATTGTTGATAAAACAAGTTTACTGGAGAACGGAGAAAAAGTAGAGACTTTTGGACAAGGTGGATAATTGTATAATATAAGGCAGTTTATTCAGAGGTAAAGATATCTGCAATCGCGTTCACGGACCCGTTCGTCAAACTCTTAGGGAGCTATAAATCAAGCCCCATTACTTACCATATCAGATAAGAGAAATTGCTGCAGCTACATATATTTTACATCCTGGCCCTACATAGTTCACTATTTGCATCACTTACCAAAATATTACATGTGGTCATATATGCTTGGAAAGTGGAGATGCCATAGAACGTCAAAAAAGTAAACATTGCTGGAGACACATTGCGTTTGCTAGCGAAGAGATTTGTTGTGGCAAATGAACTTGGGCTGGGAATTGCCAGGAACCTCACGATAAGATATATGCATCAGCATTGCGAGTCTCATGATTCTATACGTATTGCGATTCGATACTGTGATTTTATTGCGCACCATATGTCTGTTGCAGAGGGATCAGAAAGCCATGAGAACGAGTTTTGATCAGTCATGGAAATAAAAGTGCTGAAAACAAATTGGCTCCCAATGTGAAAAGATTGAGAACAAGCTATGAAGGAACAATAATGGTGTTTTGGTGCAGGTACAGCCAACTAGCGCTAAAATATTGCGATATTGTCAATACAGTATATCGTAAAGTATCACTATGTAACTCGATTTCTTTCACCCCAATCCCTCAAATTAACGGTAAATAACTGAATTGTTTGCCCCACATTTAGCTAAGATGATTAGCTAGCCAGCTAAAATGTTTTATTTAGTTAGCAGTCGCATCTACAATAGTTTACTGTCAATAACATGTCTCCAAAAATGACGTGGTGTCTCCAATTGTGTTGACATTTTACAATTGCAATGCGCATCCATGAGTATCCACTTTCTGTAGCTCAGCTGGTAGAGCATGGTGCTTGTAACGCCAAGGTAGTGGGTTCGATCCCCGGGACCACCCATACACAAAAATGTATGCACGCATGACTGTAAGTCGCTTTGGATAAAAGCGTCTGCTAAATGGCATATTATTATTATTATTATCTGAAGAGAGCCCCGAAACATTGTGTGCAGACATTTTATGCAATAAATGAAGTAGGTTCAATCTAGTAGTTCTGATCTTCTGATTGGTCCTGATGAGTTGGGCGAGGTCCCCTCCAGGCTACTGTCACTGTTGCATTGGCTCTGAGTCGGGTTCTCTGTCTTCAAATGTTCAGCCTAAGAGAGGGGATTTGTGTGTGTGTGTGTGTGTGTGTGTGTGTGTTTAACAGTGATGATGTGTGTGTGTGTGTGTGTTTGTGTGTGTGTGTGTCCTCAGAGCAAGAACTCGTGAGTTGGAAGAACTGAGAGGCCTATGGCGTGGGTGTTGTCCTTGGCCACCTGCTGACAAGGCTGACAAGATAGGACCCTTTTGTCCATTGTTATTGGATAGGAACATAACTTATAACCAGCTCCTGACCTAAATAGATCTTAGCACAACATTTTACTCAACATATCATATTCCATATTCACTATAACAAATATATTTACTACGACATTAGCAAGAACCGCCACATCCTCAGCCGGCTAATCCAGTGTGTGAAGTTTTGCGGAGTGTTTGAGTTAGCTTTGCGAGGCAAAGATGAAACTGAGGGCTCCACCAACCCTGGTAAGCCAACACTTTTGAGATCAGTCAATAAATGCTTCTGGTATTGACTTATATGCTGCCCCTGTCTTCATGTTGTTGCTGGACATATCTTTTTTTAAATGTGTGTAGGTCACCTAAATCATCAGAAAAATTGCCCCTCCTGAGAATTTTTTCAGGAGCCGCCACTGGCCATGACTACAATACAGTGTATACTGAGTATACCAAACATTAAGAACACCTTCCTAATATTGAGTTGCACCCCTCCCTTTTGCCCTCAGAACAGCCTCAATTCGTCAGGGTGTCGAAAGCGTTCCACAGGAATGCTGGCCCATGTTGAAGCCAATGCTTCCCACAGTTGTGTCAAGTTGGCTGGATGTCCTTTGGGTGGTGGACCATTCTTGATACACACGGGAAACTGTTGAGCATGAAAAACCTAGCAGCGTTGCAGTTCTTGACACAAACCGGTGTGCCTGGCACCTACTACCGTATCCCATTGAAAGGCACTTAAATATTCTGTCTTGCCCATTCACCTTCTGAATGACACACATACACAATCCATGTCTCAATTGTCTCAAGGCTTAAAAATCATTATTTAACCTGTCTCTTCCCCTTCATCTACACTGATTGAAGTGGAATTAACAAGTGACATCAATAAGGGATCATAGCTTTCACCTGGAGTCACCTGGTTAACATTTCTGCGGGGACTTGCTTCCATTCAGCCACAATAGCATTAGTGAGGTCGGGCACTGTTGTTGGGCGATTATGCCTGGCTCGCAGTTGGCATTCCAATTCATCCCAAAGGTGTTCGATGGGGTTGAGGTCAGGGCTCTGTGCAGGTTAGTCAAGTTCTTCCACACCGATCTAATCATTTCTGTATGGACCTCGCTTTGCGCACAGGGGCATTGTCATGCTGAAACAGGAAAGGGCCTTCCCCAAACTGTTGCCACAAAGTAGGAAGCACAGAATCGTCTAGAATGTCATTGTATGCTGTAGCGTTAAGATTTCCCTTCACTGGAACTAAGGGGCCTAGTGCGAACCATGAAAAACAGCCCCAGATCATTATTCCTCCTCCACCAAACTTTACAGTTGGCACTATGCATTCGGGCAGGCAGGATTCACCCAGATTCGTCTGTCAGACTGCCAGATGGTGAAGTGTGATTCATCACTACAGAGAACGCGTTTCCACTGCTCCAGAGTCCAATGGCTTTACACCACTCCAGCCGACGCTTGGGATTGCGCATGGTGATCTTAGGCTTGTGTGCGGCTGGCCCGCCATGAAAACCCATTTCATGAAGCTCCCAACGAATAGTTATTGTGTGGACGTTGCTTCCAGAGGCAGTTTGGAATTTGCTAGTGAGTGTTGTAACAGAAGACAGACGATTTTTACGCTCTACGCACTTCAGCACTCGGCGGTCCCGTTCTGTGAGCTTTTGTGGCCTACCACTTCACGGCTGAGCCGTTGTTGCTCCTAGACATTTCCACTTCACAATAACATCACCTTCAGTTGACCGGGGCAGCTCTAGCAGGGCAGAAATTTGATGAACTGACTTGTTGGAAAGGTTGCATCAAATGACGGTGCCACGTTGAAAGTCACTGAGCTCTTCAGTAAGGCCATTCTACTGCCAGTGTTTGTCTATGGAGATTGCATTGCTGTGTGCTAGATTGTATACACCTGTCAGCAACGGGAGTGGCTGAAATAGCTGAATCCATTAATTTGAAGGCGTGTCCACATACTTTTGTATATATACAGTGCTTTGCAAAAGTATACAGCCCCCTTGGCATTTTTCCTATTTTGTTGCATTACAACCTGTAATTTAAATGTATTTTTATTTGGATTTCATGTAATGGACATACACAAAATAGTCAAAATTGGTGAAGTGAAATGAAAAAAATAACTTTTTTCAAAAAATTCTAAAAAATAAATAACGGAAAGGTGGTGCGTGCATATGTATTCACCCCCTTTGCTATGAAGCCCCTAAATAAGATCTGGTTCATCCAATTACCTTCAGAAGTCACATAATTAGTTAAATAAAGTCCACCTATGTGCAATCTAAGTGTCACATGATCTCAGTATATATACACCTGTTCTGAAAGGCCCCAGAGTCTGCAGCACCACTAAGCAAGGGGCACCACCAAGCAAGCGGCACCATGAAGCCCAAGGAGCTCTCCAAACAGATCAGGGACAAAGTTGTGGCGAAGTACAGTTCAGGGTTGGGTTATAAAAAAATATCAGAAACTTTGAACATCCCACGGAGCACCATTAAATCCATTATTAAAAAATGGAAAGAATATGAGACCACAACAAACCTGCTAAGAGAGGGCCGCCCACCAAAACTCACGGACCAGGCAAGGAGGTCATAATCAGAGAGGCAACAAAGAGACCAAAGATAACCCTGAAGGAGCTGCAAAGCTCCACAGCGGAGATTGGAGTATCTGTCCATAGGACCACTTTAAGCAGTACACTCCACAGAGCTGGGCTTTATGGAAGAGTGGCCAGAAAAAAGCCATTGCTTCAAGAAAAAAAATAAGCAAACATGTTTGGTGTTTGCCAAAAGCCACGTGGGGGACTTCCCAAACATATGGAAGAAGGTACTCTGGTCAGATTAGACTAAAATTGAGCTTTTTGGCCATCAAGGAAAACACTATGTCTGGCGCAAACCCAGCACCTCTCATCACCCCGAGAACACCATCCCCACAGTGAAGCATGGTGGTGGCAGCATCATGCTGTGGGGATGTTTTTCATCGGCATGAAAAACAGAAAACTTGAGTTATGCACGCTCAAGTTTTCTGTTTGTTTGTCTTATTTCTTGTTTGTTTCACAAAAAAATATATTTTGCATCTTCAAAGTGGTAGGCATGTTGTGAAACTCCATTGATACAAACCCCACCAAAAAACAATTTTAATTCCAGGTTATAAGGCAATAAAATAGGAAAAATGCCAAGGGGGGTGAATACTTTCGCAAGCTAGGTTAGAAACTATATATCACAGTTGTAATAAGTATGTTAACCATCAATAACACTGTTTTCACATTAGGCAATACACTTGCACTAAGTGTGATCAAAGGTGTGATCGTTGAAGACATATTTCACAATCAGGTGTACTGTAATCAAATTAAACAAATGAAATGAATGAAAGAAAGAAACATAATGTTTAGCAGGCACTAGTTTGAATCAGACCTGCTTTCAGCATTTAGTCATAGGTTCTCCTCGACATCCCAGAGGTCATTTTAGTCAAATAGTGTGAACCCCCCCATCAAAAAGACCCCAGCAATTTCATTTGGATACACGTTTACTGTAGGGGATGCAGTGCATCTCTGATCTTGTCAATATCAGATTATATCTAAATTACTGTAAAGTAAAATCATAATAGTCATAATAATACATTACAGTATACAGTATATCATACTTTATATGTTTATACTTTTCACACATACATTTTCATTATGTGGTTCTTAAAATCTGTAGTAGACAAACCAGTTTCAAATCTATAGGTTTACCAAACGGTTAAGTTATTATCAATTAAGAGCAGTGGGATTAAGTAACAGTTACATTTAGTTTAAGAAATGAGAAGACAATCATATCAAAAGTAATGTGCGCATTGCATTGTTAAAAGAAATTACTATAAATTAACATGGATTTATAGATTAAACACTGATTAAGTTTGGTGAAAAAGTGACCGTATGACCGTGGTGTTGTATTTTAGTCAATTGAAAATGTGCTTACAGTTTTTAAACAACTGCCCTTTTGCTTATCTGTTTTAAGTTTTGTACTAAGCATTGTGAAAATGTACCACATACTGTAGTTGTGAAATGTTCACCAAAGCGATACAAAAAAATAAGGAATTTGAAAGATTTCTCAGGTGTTTTAATCACGTACACTTACTAAAGATCATGACCTTACGCCGATTAACAAAAGCAGAGTAAAGTGTTGACCAATGCCATAATCAGTTTAATATTTAATTATTAGTGTACATGTAAACGTACTCATTGATTTCCTTTCCTGCACCCTATTCTGAGTATGTACTGAATGTGAAATCCACAGTAGGAGCATCAGAGAAAAAAGAGCTGAATAGCAGAGCTCCAGCTATATAAGAGAATGACATGTCCAAGAGTAGGTCATCCCTGTCTGTTAGTATAGGAGAAGGTGTTGAGTAGGTCATCCCTGTCTGTTAGTATAGGAGAAGGTGTTGAGTAAGTCATCCCTGTCTGTTAGTATAGGAGAAGGTGTTGAGTAGGTCATCCCTGTCTGTTAGTATAGGAGAAGGTGTTGAGTAGGTCATCCCTGTCTGTTAGTATAGGAGAAGGTGTTGAGTAGGTCATCCCTGTCTGTTAGTATAGGAGAAGGTGTTGAGTAGGTCATCCCTGTCTGTTAGTATAGGAGAAGGTGTTGAGTAGGTCATCCCTGTCTGTTAGTATAGGAGAAGGTGTTGAGTAGGTCATCCCTGTCTGTTAGTATAGGAGAAGGTGTTGAGTAGGTCATCCCTGTCTGTTAGTATAGGAGAAGGTGTTGAGTAGGTCATCCCTGTCTGTTAGTATAGGAGAAGGTGTTGAGTAGGTCATCCCTGTCTGTTAGTATAGGAGAATGTGTTGAGTAGGTCATCCCTGTCTGTTAGTATAGGAGAAGGTGTTGAGTAGGTCATCCCTGTCTGTTAGTATAGGAGAAGGTGTTGAGTAGGTCATCCCTGTCTGTTAGTATAGGAGAAGGTGTTGAGTAGGTCATCCCTGTCTGTTAGTATAGGAGAAGGTGTTGAGTAGGTCATCCCTGTCTGTTAGTATAGGAGAAGGTGTTGAGTAGGTCATCCCTGTCTGTTAGTATAGGAGAAGGTGTTGAGTAGGTCATCCCTGTCTGTTAGTATAGGAGAAGGTGTTGAGTAGGTCATCCCTGTCTGTTAGTATAGGAGAAGGTGTTGAGTAGGTCATCCCTGTCTGTTAGTATAGGAGAAGGTGTTGAGTAGGTCACCCCTGTCTGTTAGTATAGGAGAAGGTGTTGAGTAGGTCATCCCTGTCTGTTAGTATAGGAGAAGGTGTTGAGTTAAGCACAGGCTTATTTTTGCCCTGCTTTCTCGAGGCTCAGCCATGGGGCCCTGGCTGCTGTGTTCGTGTGTGTGTGTAGGTAAATGTTGGTTTGTGTGTGTATGTGTGTGTGTGTGTGTGTGTATGTGTGTGTATGTGTTCCTCGAGTCGGGAACAGAACATGATGCAGCTGAACCTGGGCCTAATTTGGAGAGCTGTTTCCATTCCCTCCTCTGGCACATTGCGTTCTTCAGATCTGTGAACAGGGTGCGAGAACACCTCTCAGCTCCTCAGCTTCTAGTCCTCTGAGTCAACAAACACACACTCACACACACACTCACACAGAGACAGAATATTCCTTGTTTAGAACACACCACTATAGCAATGTTTCTCAGTATGCATACTACTGTGCTCCACACTCTCATGCACTGAGTTCGTTCTCCGAAGACGTTCTCTTGCCTACTTGTCATAATAGTTGACATAACTTGTCATAACCTGTCATAATATGGTCATAACACTGTCATGACCTATTTATTTACACCTGTTGTGACATATATTGCATTATTTTATGACTGGTTATGACACCTACATAAGAGTGTCAAAACCCACATTTATTCAAATGTGGGTTTTCCCTGCTAAGAAGTTTCCTTTTGTTTGAAAGTTTGTTTCTTAAATCCTTTGTTGTTGTTGTAATGTATTCTTTACAGTCATGTTTTTTTCCATCATATTTTATATAACGTTATACACTTTATGAGACTGTCATGAAGCATTATGACCATAATGTGTCACTTTACTTGGACTAAGAATATACACTTTATGACACTGTCAAGAAACATTATGACCTTCACAATCATATAAGCCAGATAGGCCTATCACGTACAGTACCAGTCAAAAGTTTGGACACACCTACTCATTCAATGGTTTTTCTTTATTTTTACATTGTAGAATAATAGTGAAGACATCACAACTATGAAATAACACATAGGGAATCATGTAGTAACCAAGAAAGTGTTAAACAAATCAAAATATATTTTATATTTGAGATTCTTCAAATAGCCACCCTTTGCCTTTGTCACAAGTATAGAGAGGAGTAGGCAGGAGGCAGTCGCAGGTTTAGAACTACTGAATTTATTAAAGCACCATAGCTTAAAGCGAGAAGAAACCCACAATGCAAAATATAAAGTACTCAGGAAATAGTAGGAGAGATTCCTCTCGGGAAACAAGCAACATATACAATGACCGACAAAGACAAATGACAGAGGGAGTATATATATAGTGATAGAGTGGGGATTGGAACCAGGTGTGTGAGACTGGGATTGATGAGTGAAGGGTGTTTGCCAGCAGCAGGTTCGGCAGCAGCTAGAAGGCCGGCGACGCCGAACACCTGAGCTGGACAGGAGGGGGAGCCAAAGCGAAGGCTGGTGTGACAGCCTTGATGACAACTTTGCACACTCTTGGCATTCTCTCAACCAGCTTCACCTGGAATGCTTTTCCAACAGTCTTGAAGGAGTTCCCACATATGCTGAGCACTTGTTGGCTGCTTTTCATTCACTCTGCCGTCCGACTCATCCCAAACCATCTCAATTGGATTGAGGTCGGGGGATTGTGGAGGCCAGGTCATCTGATGCAGCACTCCATCACTCTCCTTCTTGGTAAAATAGCCCTTACACAGCCTGAAGGTGTGTTGGGTCATTGTCCTGTTGAAAAACAAATGATAGTCCATGTTCTGTAATATCACGCCAGGTGGGAAGTGTTCTGTTTCAGTTGTAATACTTACCTTGAATTTGGCTCCCCCTATTGTTGACCTGGAGTAATTTCCTTTAGCTAGAAAATGACCCGTCATGTGTCTTGTTAGGAGGAAGTTGGTCATTGTTGCCTTATGTAGAGCTCAGAGTGCTCTGTTTCAGTTGTCTGATCACAATCTTCATCCATCGTTTACGTTGTATGCCTTAGGAACCTTTGTCAGTGAATATTTTCATTCATTTTGCATATATATTTCGTTTCAGATCATTATTTGTGGAATTTGGATGTGTATGTTTACTTTGTGGAATAGATGGACAGCACTAGCTTAATTGCTACAGTATGTTAGCCTAGCTTATGCTAGTTGTCAGTGTGAGCAAAATATCAGGTTACGTTCAGATCTAGTTTGTATTTTAGGACAGATTACATTGTCTTATGCAGACATTGTTGTCTTTGTGTTTCAGTTTCATGCTGTTTCAACTCAATAAATATTGTGAACATGGAGATCATGCTTTGAGGGTTATTGATGTGGAGGCAGTTATCTTGCTGTCAAAATATGCACAATAACGCATACAGAGGACAGTACAGTGAAATGACAGCTCTCTACTGGGCAGGACCACAAGTTGGATCAAGCAACAGACACTGCTAATCCGTCACAACGCTAAGAGAGGCCTACAACAATTACGGCAGTGTAAAGACAACCTCCAACACACTATGGCCGAGGAGCAGGCATCCACCTTCAATACCAGGTCTCGTGCTTCAGTCTCATCCCACCATTCAAGCAGCTCATCTTGTCACGGTTCAGACAGACGACAAGAGGACCACAATTGCGTCACACCAGAAAGTTTATTTAAACTTAAGGGGAAAGGGATGTAGGGAGTGAGTGAAGGCTCCAGGGGTTATCCCATCCGATGTGCTGGGTCTGTGCCTCCCCCCAGTGGCAGCGATGCGTCCGATGACGCCGGTGGTTGGTGGTCCAGAAGTCCTGGGGGGGGAGGAAACACAGACACAACGGGGCGGAATGAAACCAGGCAGCAGTACAGTTCAAGGGAAATCCAAAATACGTAGTAGCAAGGCAGAAGGCTGGTCAGAGTTACCGGGATTGAAGAGTAGTCAGGAGTCGTAATGGCAGAAGCAGGTCTGGATCTCCTGAGGCAGAAGAGAATCCAAAACCAGGCAGGTCCGGGGTCACAAAACAGGGGTGAGCCAAAGCGCGAGCACACAGGTTCGGGGTGTGAGCTTTGCAGACGATCTGACAAAGGAGAGCTGAAAGACAGGGCTATAAATACTGGGAGAGGTTAGTGGGTAATGCAGCGCAGCTGGCAGAGTAATTAGAGCCGAGCAGAGCAGGGACAGGTGGAGCTAGTTAGGCTGAGTAGAGAGAGAGTGGTGAGCAGAGTGGAAACAACTTAAGGTGGTAACCCAGTGGAGTGAGAGGGCTCATGACAGAACCCCCCCCCCAAGGGACGGCCCCAGAAGTCCCAAGAGCAACACCACGCCGGGCGGGAGGAGGGGAGCCGGAGGAGGGCTAGAACTCCTCCGAACGGTCCGAGCGAACGTCCTCATCCTCGGAGGAAGCCGGAGGGCCGTGGTCGGGGAGATGGGACAGGTCCCGAGACAGGATCAGGCACAGGACAGGAAGCCGAGCGGGCAGGACGGTTAGGGATCCCTCTGGGGCGGCCCCTACGGATTGCAGGTTGATCAGGATGCCGTTGGTGGAAAGCGGTGATGAGAGTCCTATCCACAATCCGACTAGCTGGCACCCAGGTCCTTTCCTCAGGTCCATAGCCCTCCCAGTCAATGAGGTACTGGAGACCCCTACCCTTCCGTCTGGACCGAAGCAGGCGGCGGACGGTGTAAACCAGACCACCATCGACGAGCCGTGGAGGAGGAGGACAAGGCGCAGCAGGGACCAGCGGACTCTCATGGACGGGCTTAATCTTAGACACATGGAAAGTGGGGTGCACCCTCAGGGAATTAGGCAGTTGGAGCCGGACAGCAGTTGGGCTAATCACTCTTATGATAGGGAATGGGCCAATGAACCGAGGTGCCAGCTTCTGCGACTCCACCCTGAGTGGCAGGTTCTTCGATGACAACCACACCCTTTGACCAACATGGTAGGTGGGAGCAGGAATTCTCCGACGGTTGGCCCCGGTAGTGTAGCTGGCAACGGATCTGAGGAGTGTGGCTCTAGCTTTGTTAAACACCTCTCTGAGACCATGGTAGCATTCTGGGACATTGGAGAGGTCAGGAGCGGAGTCAGTAGGTACTGGCCGAGGGGGTAGTGCGGCAGCAAGCAGGCAGGTTCGGTGGCAGTCCTCTCCCCACTCCCTGATCACCCCGGTCACCCAGTCGAGCTGAGGGTTGTGCCGGCGGAGCCATGGGTAACCCAGGATGAGGGGTTGGCCTGGAGAGGGGAGCAGGTGAAACTGGATAGTTTCTTGATGGTTTCCGGACAGACCCATCGAGACCGGGGCCGTGACATGAGTGACCGATCCGAGTAAGTGTCCGTCCAGTGCCCGGGCAGGAATAGGAGGTGTCAAACGGAGGTTCTCCAGTCCCAGTTGGCGTGCCAGCTTGATGTCCATTATGTTGGCTTCGGCGCCAGAATCCACCAGAGCAGCCAGGGTGTGAGTTGAGTCAGAGAGGCGGAGGTGAACTTGCAGCAGAGGTTTGCGGTCGGAGGACTGGATGGTCATTGAACTCAACCGGACTCCCCCTATGCCCGGTGAGCTTCGGCCCTTTAAAGGGCAGGTTACCACACGATGTCCGTCACCTCCACAATAGAGGCAGAGGTTTGAGGTGAAGCGTCGCTGGCGCTCTGCAGGAGTGAGAGAGGCTCGCCCAATCTCCATAGGCTCAGACTGATCAAGCTGACCTGGGTGAGTGGCAGTAGATGACAGGAGCCCAGTCGGATCTCTCCGAATGCCGGTAGTAGGTGGACCTTGGCGCCCCCCTCCCACGACGACGGGTCTGTATCCTTCTGTCGATCCTGACAGTCAGTGCGATGGCTTCATCAAGAGTGGAAGGCAGTTCCTGGGAGACCAACTCGTCCTTGATATAGTCAGCCAAACTATGGAAGAACGCGTCCACCAACGATGGTGTGTTCCAAGAACTTCGTCTAGCCAGGGTTCGGAAGTCGATGGAATGGTCTGCGACTGTACGTCTGCCTTGTCGAATACTGAACAGTTCACGAGACGCCTCTGCGGTTGGTGAATCCAGGTCAAACACCTTCAGCATCTCCTCAGCAAACAGGTCGAAGGTTGCACATGCGGGGGTTTGACGTTCGAACTCTGCTGTTCCCCAGAGTCGAGCTCGGCCCGTCAGGTGAGTGATGGCATACCCAACCTTAGCCCCTCCGTGGCGAAGGTCCTTGGCTGCAAGGAGAACTGAAGTCGGCAGCTAGTCAGGAATGGCCGGACCTGGGTAGAATCGCCGTTGAACCGCTCGGGGTTTCCAATCTTGGGTTCGAGCAGCGGCTGCAATGACCGGGGCAGGTAACTCGGGGGGCAGGGCTGGTGGGCAGACTGGCTGGGGTCAGGTTGGTGAGGAGTTGAATGATCATGGCGAGTTGTTGTTGCTGCTGCTGGGACTGCTGCTGGTGCTGCTGGAACTGCTGATGCTGTTGGTAGCCGGCCTGAAGCAGAGAGGTGATGTCGCCGCTCATGCGGCCTAGCTCTCTCTCAGTGTGTTCCAGGCGTAGCATGGCGGTGGGTTGCTCAGGTTCTTCGGTTTCCATGTCGGGGAAAGTGTGCGCTGAGTCCATAATGGTCAGATCGTACTGTCACGGTTCAGACAGACGACAAGAGGACCACAATTGCGTCACACCAGAAAGTTTATTTAAACTTAAGGGGAAAGGGATGTAGGGAGTGAGTGAAGGCTCCAGGGGTTATCCCATCCGATGTGCTGGGTCTGTGCCTCCCCCCAGTGGCAGCGATGCGTCCGATGACGCCGGTGGTTGGTGGTCCAGAAGTCCTGGGGGGGGAGGAAACACAGACACAACGGGGCGGAATGAAACCAGGCAGCAGTACAGTTCAAGGGAAATCCAAAATACGTAGTAGCAAGGCAGAAGGCTGGTCAGAGTTACCGGGATTGAAGAGTAGTCAGGAGTCGTAATGGCAGAAGCAGGTCTGGATCTCCTGAGGCAGAAGAGAATCCAAAAACCAGGCAGGTCCGGGGTCACAAAACAGGGGTGAGCCAAAGCGCGAGCACACAGGTTCCGGGTGTGAGCTTTGCAGACGATCTGACAAAGGAGAGCTGAAAGACAGGGCTATAAATACTGGGAGAGGTTAGTGGGTAATGCAGCGCAGCTGGCAGAGTAATTAGAGCCGAGCAGAGCAGGGACAGGTGGAGCTAGTTAGGCTGAGTAGAGAGAGAGTGGTGAGCAGAGTGGAAACAACTTAAGGTGGTAACCCAGTGGAGTGAGAGGGCTCATGACACATCTACAGGAGCCACAGCCACCATAGCAAGGGCAAAAGCAGAAGCTGCAGAAGCTCGCCTCTCCTTTGTGGAGAAAGAAAAGAGAATGAAAATAGAAAAAGCACAGGTAGAAGCATCTATGGACGTGCTGAAAGAGGAAAAGGAAGTGGCTGCAGCAGCAGCTGAAGCTGAGGCTCTAGAGGCCGCTGCTGATTTAAGCAGTCAGAAAAGCAGCTGCAGACTCAAGCTCAACTCCAACCCACTCGACCCCACACAGCGAACTAGGGAGTATCTCATGGAGCAAGCTAAATCCTACAACACTCCCAAGCCAACGACAGGAGTAGAGCCGTCCTCTGACGACGAGACTAGACAAGGACATACCACGCCAGAGCCTGCACATAACCCCCTATTACAACATCTCAAGCCTGAGATTAGTTCCCCTCCTGTTGACACCACTACCGCTGTACACCGCTGCCTCCCTAATCCGGAGTCAAGGCCAGCCCAGCAGTTTCACCTCACCCCTAGTGTACACGATTATCTTCGAGAAGGCCAGAACAACAGCTGGACCCAAAGAGGAATGCACAATGACGGAAGTCACCCAACTGCTCCACATTACAAGCACACATGGGAAGACCCCCAAAGTGGGAACCCAAACGTTATGAGGTACTTCACTCATCGCAAGCTCATCACCACGGGTCTACTCCAATTTGATGACCAACTGGAGAGCTACTGGGCTTGGCGGCGCTCCTTTCACAACGCCATCTGAGGCTTAGATTTAACCTACAGTGAAGAAATGGATCTTCTAGTTAAGTGGCTTGGAAGAGAGTCTACTGAACATATAAAACGAATCCGAGCCATTCACGTAAACCATCCAGAACATGGTTTGAGGATGGTTTGGGATAGACTCGAGGAATGCTATGGTTCGCCAGAGGTGCCAGAGAGTGCGCTCACCAAACGTATCGACAGTTTCCCCAAGATCTCCAACAATGATTACCCAAAGCTGAGGGAGTTGGGCGACCTGCTTATGGAGCTTCAGTCCGCCAAGGCCGAAGGAGACCTCCCTGGCCTAGCTTTTCTTGATACAGCCTGGGGTGTTAACCCTATAGTCCAGAAACTGCCCTTCGGGTTACAAGAGAAATGGATCTCCATTGATTCCAACTACAAGCAACAATGTTCCCTTCCCTCCTTTTGCCTTCTTTGTTGTTATCCAGCAAGCCAGAATCAGGAACGACCCCAGTTTCAACCTTGTTGGCGATGTTCCTGCTAAAGCAGACAAAGTTCCCTGGAAGCAAGGCAGACTCCGAACAGCAGTGCCCTATCCACAAGAAGCCTCACCCCTTACGGAAGTGCCGTGCCTTCCGCGAAAAACCCCTGGACCAATGCAAGGCTTTCCTGAAAGAGAATGGCATATGCTTTAGATGTTGTTCATCCTCCTTTCACAAGCGTTAGCTGCACAGAATGTGAGAGCGAGAGTCATAACAGCGTCCTTCATCCAGAACCATCCCCCTGGGTCAAAACGGCAGACCTTCCTACAGAGCACGGTGGGGAGGAAGAGCTCACACCTCCCTCTGACATAACGTCCCAGTGTACGCAAGTCTGCGGTGGGAACCACACCGACAGGTCTTGCTCTAAGATCTGCCTCATCAAAATCTATCCTACAGGCTACCGAACAGTGACATTCTATGCCATCCTCGACGAGCAAAGCAACAGATCCTTAGTTCGTTCTGAGTTCTTCGATATCTTCAGGGTAAGGCCCCAGCTCTCCCTACTCCCTTAAGACCTGCGCCGGAGTGATGGAGACAGTAGGAAGAAGAGCCAATGGCTACCAGGTAGAAGCTATGGATGGGCAAGTCAGTCTTCTGCTGCCAACTCTCATCAAGTGTAATGAGATCCCGGACAACCGATCTGAGATCCCAACTCCAAATTCAGCGCTCCACCATGCTCACCTGAAACCCCTTGCTCACCTTATCCCAGAACTCGAACCTAAAGCTCCCATCATGCTCCTTCTGGGAAGAGACATTATCAGAGTCCATAAGGTGCGCAAGCAAGTTAATGGGCCCCATGACTCACCATACGCCCAGAGGTTTGGCCTCGGATGGGTCATAATAGGCTACTTCTGCCTGGGGAGCGTTCACAAGCCTCTCTCAGTGAGTACCTTTTACACAAACACTTTGGAGAAAGGATGCCCTACTCTCTTCGAGCCATGTCCCAACCTCTTCTTGGTGAAAGAAAGATTCCGGAATCCCAAGCTCCCGATCAACCTGCATTATGCTGCTACAAAAGTCTTCCTTGCGACAAAGAGGAAGTTCACTTAGGCTGCAATGTGTTCCAGCAAACTAGAGATGACAATAAAGTGGCCTTCTCCATCGAAGACAGCACTTTTCTGAAAATCATGAAGGAAGGGATCAGGAAGGACGACAGCAACAGCTGGGTGGCATCATTACCATTCAAGTCACCAAGACGTCGTCTTCCCGACAATAGACCTCTAGCGCTGAAACGCTTCTCCTCCCTCAGATGCAACTTCCTTAGGAAGCCCGAGATGAAAGACCACTTTGTCTCTTTCATGAAGAAGATTTTCGAGAATGGTCATGCCGAAGCGGCTCCGCCCCTGATTGAAGAAGAAGAACGGTGGTACCTACCTACATTTGGTGTCAATCACCCAAAGAAGCCTGGTCTATTCCGTGTGGTTTTTGACTCTAGTGTCCAATACGATGGAGTATCCCTCAATGACATCCTCATGACTGGGCCCAACCTCAACAACACACTCCTTGGGGTGCTTACTCGCTTCCGTAAGGAACCTGTCGCCGTGACAGCGGATATTCAACAAATGCTCCAGTGTTTCCTGGTGAAACAAGAAGACCGTAACTTCCTGAGATTCCTGTGGTTCGAGGACAACGACTTGTCCAAAGACATCATCGACTACTGCATGAAGGTCCATGTCTTCGGCAACAGTCCCTCTCCAGCAGTGGCCATCTACGGCCTCAAACAGTCTGTTTAAGAAGGAGAGAGAACCAGACTATGATCCTGATGTCAGACAGTTTGTGGAAGGTGACTTCTATGTCGACGATGGCTTAAAGTCATTTCCTACAGTCCAAGATGCAGTCACCCTGCTCAAGAGAACACAAGAGATTCTCGCCAACTCTAATCTGAGGTTACACAAGATTGCCTCAAACAAGAAGGAGGTAATGGAAGCATTTCCATCTCAAGATCAAGCAAACGACCTCAAAGACACTCTGCCTATGCAGCGCAGCTTGGGTCTCAACTGGGACCTCAGGACCGACACTTTCACCTTCAAGGTAGACGAAGATGAGAAGCCCTTCACACGCCGAGGAGTGCTATTTACATTTTAGACTGTGAACAGTCTGTACGCCCCACTGGGATTTGTGGCCGCTGCCACCATTCAAGGCAAGTCTATTCACAGGGATCTCACAATGGCCAACGATGAATGGGTCTCCAGAAATGGAGGAGCCATGGGTTGCATGGAGATAGTCTTGAAAGAGCTATACAAACTCCATATCCCTAGGGCTTACACTAAGGTCTCACCCCCAGAAGCGAGACAAAGAGAACTATGCATATTCTCGGATGCATCCACGAAAGCAATAGCCGCAGCGGCCTACCTCAAAGTGACAGACTTCAAAGGAGACAGTCACATGAGCTTTGTTATGGGTAAAGCAAAACTGCCGCCATTCCCAGAACACACGATTCCAAGGTTGGAACTCTGCGCAGCAGTCTTGGCAGTCGAGTTGGCTGAGCTCATCACCTCAGAAATAGACATTGAGCTTGATGATACAACCTTCCACACAGACAGCAAGGTGGTGTTAGGTTACATCAACAACGAGACCCTGCGCTTCTACGTCTATGTCAGCAATCGAGTCTATCGGATAAGGAGATCTACTTGTCCAGAACAGTGGCGCTATGTACCTACAGATCAGAACCCTGCAGATCATGCGACGAGATTCATCCCTGCAGCTTACCTCTCAGACACAACCTGGCTCTCTGGCCCAGCGTTTCTGACACGCCAGTCTCTCAGTCTTGAAAGGGACGCTTTTGAGCTCATCAACCCCTCCTCAGATGCCGACGTTCGCCCCCAAGTGTCCACACTGAAGACAACAACTTCACCCAAGCAGCTTGGATCCTTACGCTTTTCAAGGTTCTCCACGTGGAAGTCGCTGACTCGTGCCATCACTCACCTCGTTCACATCACTCATCTCTTCAACAACACTACAGCGGCAAAATACAGCAACTGTAAGGTCTGGCACTACTGTCAGACAGCATGCACACCAATCAAAGGATATCATCATACAGACAGTCCAAGAGGAAACCTATCTAAGAGAGTTTGAGTGCATCAGGAACCAGGAAACAATTCCCAAAGACAGCTTTCTGAGAGCCTTAGATCCATTCATTGATAAAGACTGCCTTCTGAGAGTTTGAGGTCGCATCACAGAAGCAAAACTTGGATACGACAAGAAGAACCCCCTGATCATCCCGGGGAAGCATCACGTCACAACTTTACTGGTGAGGCATTACCACGAACGGACTCAACACCAGGGATGCCTTTTCACAGAGGGAGCCATCCGTACAGCCGGACTTTGGATAGTTGGCGGTAAAAGGTGTGTGAACAGCATCATCCACCAGTGTGTCACCTGTCTGAGACTTTGTGGTCTTCCTCAGGCACAGAAGATGGCCAGCCTTCCTGCTGATTGTCTCTCCACCGAACCTCCGTTCACCCATGTCGGCCTGGACGTATTTGGTCCATGGACCATCACCTCTTGCCGGACAAGAGGAGGCCATGCCCACAGTAAGCGGTGGGCCGTCATATTCACCTGTATGAATGTGAGAGCCGTTCATATCGAAGTCCTTGTGTCACTGGATACCTCAAGCTTCATCAACGCCCTGAGTCGTTTCTTCTCGATCCGAGGCCCAGCAAAGCAGATTTGTTCTGACCGTGGGACCAACTTCATTGGGGCCTGCAAGGAACTTAAGATCACCTCGAACATCAACGACGACTCCGTGGATACCTACCTGTCAGAACAGGGCTGCACCTGGATATTCAACCCGCATCATGCCTCTTACATGGGTGGTGCCTGGGAGAGGATGAAACACTCACTACTCTGATGGCAGAAGTGGCTGCCATCATCAATGCCAGACCTCTGGTTCCAGTCTCTACAGATCCAGATGACCCTCTCATACTTACACCTGCTACTCTCCTCACACAGAAAGTGAGTATCCCTTCGAGTCCTGCTGGCGACTACAGAGCCAAGGACCTCTTTAAGCGGCAGTGGCTTCAGGTTCAACATCTTGCAAATACCTTCTGGGATAGATGGAGTAAACAATACCTCTCTTCACTTCAGATAAGAAGGAAGTGGCAGTCAAACCAGCCCAACTTCGAGCCTGGAAGCATTGTGCTCCTCAAAGACAAACAAGTCAAGTGGAATGAATGGCTTGTTGGACTGATCACTCAGGTCTTTCCCTGCAAGGATGGCAAAGTCCGTAAAGTTCAGGTTAGACTCTGCAAGCAAGAAGGAATTAAGCTCTTTCTTAGGCCCGTCACAGAGACGGTCCTTACCTTCCTCCAGAGGTCTAAACAAACAAGGTCTCTTATATGGACATTCCATAGTTATCAGAGTGGCGTAATATCACGCCAGGTGGGGAGTGTTCTGTTTTAGTTGTAATACTTACCTTGAATTTGGCTCCCCCTATTGTTGATCTGGAGTAATTTCCTTTAGCTAGAAAATGACCCGTCATGTGTCTTGTTAGGAGGAATTTGGTCATTGTTGCCTCATGTAGAGCTCAGAGTGCTCTGTTTCAGTTGTCTGATCACAATCTTCATCCATCCTTTAAGTTGTATGCCTTAGGAAGCTTTGTCAGTGAGTATTTCCATTCCTTTTACATCTATCTTTCGCTTCAGATCATTATTTGTGGAATTTGGATGTGTATGTTTACTTTGTGGAATAGATGGACAGCACTAGCTTAATTGCTACAGTATGTTAGCCTAGCTTATGCTAGTTGTCAGTGTGAGCAAAATATCAGGTTACGTTCAGATCTAGTTTGTATTTTAGGACAGATTACATTGTCTTATGCAGACATTGTTGTCTTTGTGTTTCAGTTTCACGCTGTTCAACTCAAATCTTGTGAACATGGAGATCATGCTTTGAAGGTTATTGATGTGGAGGCATTTATCTTGCTGTCAAAATATGCACAGTAACGCATACGGAGGACAGTACAGTCCCACTAAGCACAAACCAGATGGGATGACGTATCGCTGCAGAATGCTGTGGTAGCCATGCTGGTTAAGTGTGCCTTGAATTCTAAATAAATCACAGACAGTGTCACCAGCAAAGCACCCCCACACCATAACACCTTCTCCTCCATGCTTTACGGTGGGAACTACACATGCGGAGATCATCCGTTCACCCACACCGCGTCTCACAAAGACATGGCGGTTGGAACCAAAAATCTCCAATTTGTACTCCAGACCAAAGGACACATTTCAACTGGTCTAATGTCCATTGCTCGTGTTTCTTGGCCCAAGCAGGTCTCTTCTTCTTATTGGTGTCCTTTAGGAGTGATTTCTTTGCAGCAATTCAACCATGAAGGCCTGAGTCACACAGTCCCCTCTGAACAGTTGATGTTGAGATGTGTCTCTTACTTGAACTCTGTGAAGCATTTATTTGGGCTGCAATTTCTGAGGCTGGTAACTCTAATGAACTTATCCTTTGCAGCAGAGGTAACTCTGGGTCTTCCATTCCTGTGGCGGTCCTCATGAGAGCCAGTTTCATCATAGCGCTTGATGGTTTTTGCAACTGCACTTGAAGAAACTTTCAAAGTTCTTGAAATGTTCCGGAATGACTGACCTTAATGTCTTAAAGTAATGATGGACTGTCGTTTCTCTTTGCTTATTTGAGCTGTTCTTGCCATAATATGGACCTGGTATTTTACCAAATAGGGCTATTTTCTGTATACCCCCCCTACCTTGTCACAACACAACTGATTGGCTCAAATGCATTAAGAAGGAAATAAATTCCACAAATGAACTTTTAAGAAGGCACACCTGTTAATTGAAATGCATTCCAGGTTACTACCTCATGAAGCTGTTTGAGAGAATGCCAAGAGTGTGCAAAGCTGTCATTAAGGCAAAGGGTGGCTATTTGAAGGATCTCAAATATAAAATATATTTTGATATGTTTAACACTTTTTTGGTTCCTTCATGATTCCATATGTGTAATTTAACAGTTTTGATGTCGTCACTATTATTCTACAATGTAGAAAATAGTCAAAATAAAGAAAACCCTTGAATGAGTAGGTGTGTCCAAACTTTTGACTGGTAGTGTACATGCTCTTATTTCAGGCATTAGTCGAAAAGAAGGTGTCTTGTCCTGCTCTTAAAATCTTCTCCTGCATTCACCCCACTCATCAACAACAGAGCATTCGGAATAGGTGCATGTCTGACATCAATGTGTTCGTAATTACAATGATAATTTAACTACTATGATCAATTTCAGAAAATGTTATTTAACGTAAACATACTGTTGACATGTAGGCTGTGGTGTAATATAATGTGTTTCCTTGTGTGGTAGGTTTCGTGGGTTTTTACATTCTTATGTAGGTGTCATAACCAGCCATAAAAAACGCAATATATATCACAACAGGTCTAAATATATATCATGACAGTGTTATAACCAAATTATGACAGGTTATGACAAGTTATGACCGTGTCATAACGTGTTATGACGCTAGGTGTCAAGTAAAGTGTTACCTTTCTTCTGAGGATGAGAGCGTGGACAACGCATAAAATGTTACATTTGAGAGGCACTCCTACTCCGTGCAACTGCATTACCTTTGACCAATACAGAAGAAACAAGATAACTTCATTCATTTTCTCTCTCTTCAGCTTAAAACCAGCCGGCATTGTTTTCAAGAAATTTGGTGTAATTTTTTGTAATCAAATCTAATTGTATTGGTCGCATACACATATTTAGCAGATGTCATTGCGGGTGTAGCGAAATGCTTGTGTTCCAAGCTCCAACAGTGCGGTAATATCTAACAATACATAACAATACAAACATATCTAAAGTAAAATAATGGAATTAAGAAATATTAGTACAAGCAATGTCGGAGTCCGGAGTGTATATATATACAGTACCAGTCAAAAGTGGACGGCGCTTGATTGGAGCCAATTTCCTCCTACAATTTTTTTTTACATTTTAGTAATTTAGCAGACGCTCTTATCCAGAGCGACTTACAGTTAGTGAGTGCATACATTTTTATTTTTTATACTGGAATCGAACCCACAACCCTGGCGTTGCAAATGCTATGCTCTACCAACTGAGCTACACCAACTGAGCTACAACAGGACAATGACCCAAAGCACAGCTCCAGACTATGCAATAACTATTTAGGGAAGAAGCAGTCAGCTGGTATTCTGTCTACAATGGTGTGGCCAGCACAGTCACCGGATCTCAACCCTATTGAGCTGTTGTGGGAGCAGCTTGACCGTATGGTACGTAAGAAGTGCCCATCAAGCCAATCCAACTTTTGGGAGGTGCTTCAGGAAGCATGGGGTGAAATCTCTTCAGATTACCTCAACAAATTGACAACTAGAATGCCAAAGGCCTGCAAGGCTGTAATTGCTGCAAATTGAGGATTCTTTGATGAAGCAAAGTTTGAAGGACACGATTATTATTTCAATTAAAAATCATTATTTCTAACATTGTCAATGACTACATTTCCTATTCATTTTTGCTATATTTCCTATTCAAACTCATTTCATGTATGTTTGAAAACAAGGACATTTCTAAGTGACCCCAAACATTTGAACGGTAGTGTATATACAGTGGGGGGAAAAAGTATTTAGTCAGCCACCAATTGTGCAAGTTCTCCCACTTAAAAATATGAGAGAGGGTCTGTAATTTTCATCATAGGTACACGTCAACTATGACAGACAAATTGACAAAATCACATTGTAGGATTTTTAATGAATTTATTTGCAAATTATGTTGGAAAATAAGTATTTGGTCACCTACAAACAAGCAAGATTTCTGGCTCTCACAGACCTGTAACTTCTTCTTTAAGAGGCTCCTCTGTCCTCCACTCGTTACCTGTATTAATGGCACCTGTTTGAACTTGTTATCAGTATAAAAGACACCTGTCCACAACCTCAAGCAGTCACACTCCAAACTCCACTATGGCCAAGACCAAAGAGCTGTCAAAGGACACCAGAAACAAAATTGTAGACCTGCACCAGGCTGGGAAGACTGAATCTGCAATAGGTAAGCAGCTTGATTTGAAGAAATCAACTGTGGGAGCAATTATTAGGAAATGGAAGACATACAAGACCACTGATAATCTCCCTCGATCTGGGGCTCCACGCAAGATCTCACCCCGTGGGGTCAAAATGATCACAAGAACGGTGAGCAAAAATCCCAGAACCACACGGGGGACCTAGTGAATGACCTGCAGAGAGCTGGGACCAAAGTAACAAAGCCTACCATCAGTAACACACTACGCCGCCAGGGACTCAAATCCTGCAGTGCCAGACGTGTCCCCCTGCTTAAGCCAGTACATGTCCAGTTTGCTAGAGTGCATTTGGATGATCCAGAAGAGGATTGGGAGAATGTCATATGGTCAGATGAAACCAAAATAGCACTTTTTGGTAAAAACTCAACTCGTCGTGTTTGGAGGACAAAGAATGCTGAGTTGCATCCAAAGAACACCATACCTACTGTGAAGCATGGGGGTGGAAACATCATGATTTGGGGCAGTTTTTCTGCAAAGGGACCAGGACGACTGATCCGTGTAAAGGAAAGAATGAATGGGGCCATGTATCGTGAGATTTTGAGTGAAAACCTCCTTCCATCAGCAAGGGCATTGAAGATGAAACGTGGCTGGGTCTTTCAGCATGACAATGATCCCAAACACACCGCCCGGGCAACGAAGGAGTGGCTTCGTAAGAAGCATTTCAAGGTCCTGGAGTGGCCTAGCCAGTCTCCAGATCTCAACCCCATAGAAAATATTTGGAGGGAGTTGAAAGTCTGTGTTGCCAGCGACAGCCCCAAAACATCACTGCTCTAGAGGAGATCTGCATGGAGGAATGGGCCAAAATACCAGCAACTGTCACACCCTGGCTCTGGGACTCTATATGTTGAGCCAGGGTGTGTTCATTCTATGTGGGGTATTTCTATGTTGGGGGTTCTAGTTCTTCTGTTTCTTTGTTGGCCTGAGTGACTCCCAATCAGAGGCAACGAGTGTCAGCTGTGGCTGGTTGTCTCTGATTGGGAGCCATATTTAAACTGTCTGTTTTCCCTTGGTGTTTGTGGGTTTTTGTTCCAGTTGTTCATTGTTACCTAGGACGTTACGAGTCGTTTTGTTGTTTTGTATCGTGTGTGCACTTTAACTAATTAAAGTATGTTCGCTCAACACGCTGCGCCTTGGTCCTCCTCTATGTATGACGATCGTGACAGAAAAACCCACCATACCAGGACCAAGCAGCGTGTCCAGGAGCAGGCAGCCTGGACGTGGGAGCAGATTTTGGACGGACAGGGGTCCTGGACCTGGGAGGAAATCCTGGCCGGGATGGATCGCCGGCCATGGAGTGAGTCTGTAGAGAGGCGACGGAGAGAGGAGCAACGGCGTGATCAGGGTCGTCGTCGGACGGTCGAGAGGCAACCCCAAATAATTTTTAGGGGGGGGCACACGGCAAGGACGACGGGGCTGACGGAGGCAGACAAGGGGCGTATTCAGAGGGCCGCCAGGTTACGGGGGTCACTGGTAAAGGAAGGGAAGGAAGGTTTAGAGGCACGGCGAGTGGTACTGGGGTGTGTTACCAGTCCGGTCCGGCCCGTTCCAGATCCCGGTATAGAGCCAGTGGTGTGTGTCCCCAGTACGGTCCGGCCTGTCCCTGCTCCACGCACCAAGCCTACGGTGTGCGTCGCCAGCCCAGTCCGGCCTGTCCCTGGTCCACGCACCAAGCCTACGGTGTGCGTCGCCAGCCCGGTCCGGCCTGTCCCTGCTCCACGCACCAAGCCTACGGTGTGCGTCGCCAGCCCAGTCCGGCCTGTCCCTGCTCCTCGCACCAAGCCTACGGTGTGCGTCGCCAGCCCAGTCCGGCCTGTCCCTGCTCCACGCACCAAGCCTACGGTGTGCGTCGCCAGCCCAGTCCGGCCTGTCCCTGCTCCTCGCACCAAGCCTACGGTGTGCGTCGCCAGCCCGGTCCGGCCTGTCCCTGCTTCTCGCACCAAGCCTACGGTGTGCGTCGCCAGCCCGGTCCGGCCTGTCCCTGCTCCACGCACCAAGCCTACGGTGTGTGTCGCCAGCCCGGTCCGGCCTGTCCCTGCTCCACGCACCAAGCCTACGGTGTGCGTCGCCAGCCCGGTCCGGCCTGTCCCTGCTCCACGCACCAAGCCTACGGTGTGCGTCGCCAGCCCGGTCCGGCCTGTTCCTACTCACGCACCAAGCCAGGGGTGCGCATCGTCAGCCGCCCGGCCTGTTCCTGCCACTCGCACCAAGTCTACGGTGCGCGTCGCCAGCCCGGCCCGGCCTGTTCCTGCCACTCGCACCAAGCCAGGGGTGCGAGTCGTCAGCCTGGTCCGGCCCGTTCCTACTCCACGCACCAAGCCAGGGGTGCGAGTCGTCAGCCTGGTTCGGCCCGTTCCTACTCCACGCACCAAGCCAGGGGTGCGAGTCGTCAGCCCGGTCCGGCCCGTTCCGGCTCCACGCACCAAGCCAGGGGTGCGCGTCGTCAGTCCAGCACAACCCGTGCCTGGGTCACCGGTGCCTGGTAAGGTACCGGTCAACTGCTCCACTACGGAGCTGAAGCTAACCGCTCCTGCTACGTCCAGTTCAGCTCCAGCCAGTGGGGCCAGACCGGACCAGGGGCGCTATGGGGGGTTTATTGGAGGGTGGTGGGCAAGGCCGGAGCCAGAACCGCCGCCGAGGAGGAATGCCCACCCAGCCCTCCCCTGTTTTGTTCTAGTGGAGGCGCGGTCGCAGTCCGCGCCTTTAGGGGGGGGGTACTGTCACACCCTGGCTCTGGGACTCTATATGTTGAGCCAGGGTGTGTTCATTCTATGTGGGGTATTTCTATGTTGGGGGTTCTAGTTCTTCTGTTTCTTTGTTGGTGTCACGGTTTCGGCCGAGGCTGCCTCTCTTCCTTGCTCGGGCAGGCTTCGGCGTTCGTCGTCTCCGGAATACTAGCTGCCACCGTTGAATGTTTCTATGTTCGTTTGCTTTTGTCTGATTGTTGTACCCCTGTTTCTCGTTTAGTGTAATTAGTGTCCTATAAGTTCTCGTTGTGTTTTGTCTAGTGTTGTGTGTTATTGTTTTCACTGTCGTGGTTGTTGCTAGACGTATTTTGCATTTTGCTCGGTTGAGCTGTTCCTCCATAGTTTGGAGTGTTTTTGTCGCACCTGTTTGTGCGCGCGTATTTGTTTCGCCTGCGTGCGGAGTTTCGCCTTCGGGCTATTTAGTGTTTGCACTGTGAGTAATTTCACTAAAGTCTTTGGAATATACTTCTGCGTCCTGCGCCTGATTCCACCACCACACCCACCTACTACATCCCTGACAGTTGGCCTGAGTGACTCCCAATCAGAGGCAACGAGTGTCAGCTGTGGCTGGTTGTCTCTGATTGGGAGCCATATTTAAACTGTCTGTTTTCCCTTGGTGTTTGTGGGTTTTTGTTCCAGTTGGTCATTGTTACCTAGGACGTTACGAGTCGTTTTGTTGTTTTGTATCGTGTGTGCACTTTAACTAATTAAAGTATGTTCGCTCAACACGCTGCGCCTTGGTCCTCCTCTATGTATGACGATCGTGACAGCAACAGTGTGTGAAAACCTTGTGAAGACTTACAGAAAACGTTTGACCTGTGTCATTGCCAACAAAGGGTATATAACAAAGTATTGAGAAACTTTTGTTATTGACCAAATACTTATTTTCCACCATAATTTGCAAATAAATTCATAAAAAATCCTACAATGTGATTTTCTGGAGAAAAAAAATCTCATTTTGTCTGTCATTGTTGACGTGTACCTATGATGAAAATTACAGGCCTCTCTCATCTTTTTAAGTGGGAGAACTTGCACAATTGATGGCTGACTAAATAAACATTTTCCCCATTGTATATATATATATATATATATATATATATACACTCCAGACTCCGACATTGCTTGTACAAATATTTCTTAATTCCGTTATTTTACTGCACTGTTAGAGCTAAGAACACAAGGATTTCACATCTGCTAAATATGTTTATGTGACCAATACAATATGATTTCATTAAATTTGAAAAAATGACACCAAATTTCTTTGATGGGATGTTTAGACATTGTGGACATTTCCTGGATTGAACATATAGTATATCTGAAGAATACGTGGATATACTGTATGTTCAGCAATAGTTGAATAGGATGGCCTTGACTAGAATACAGTATATACATATGAAATGGGTAAAACAGTATGTAAACATTATTTAAGTGACCAGTGTTCCATATCTATATACAGTTGAAGTTTACATACATCTTAGCCAAATACATTTAAACTCAGCTTTTCACAATTCCTGACATTTAATCCTAGTAAAAATTCCCTGTGTTAGGTCAGTTAGGATCACCACTTTATTTTAAGAATGTGAAATGTTCAGAAGTTATTAGTATTTATTAGTATTTGGTAGCATTGCCTTTAAATTATTTAACTTGGGTTAAACATTTCGCGTAGCCTTCCACAAGCTTCCCACAATAAGTTGGGTGAATTTTGGCCCATTCCTCCTGACAGAGCTGGTGTAACTGAGTCAGGTTTGTAGGCTTTCTTGATCGCACACACGTTTTCAGTTCTGCCCACACATTTTCTATAGGATTGAGGTCAGGGCTTTGTGATGGCCATTCCAATACCTTGACTTTGTTGTCCTTAAGCCATTTTGCCAAAACTTTGGAAGTGTGCTTGGGGTCATTGTCCATTTGGAAGACCCATTTGCGACCAAGCTTTAACTTCCTGACTGATGTCTTGAGATGTTGCTTCAATATATCCACATAATTTTCCTTCCTCATGATGCCATCTATTTTGTGAAGTGCACCAGTCCCTCCTGCAGCAAAGCACCCCCACAGCATGATGCTGCCACCCCCGTTCTTCACGGTTGGGATGATGTTCTTCGGCTTGCAAGCATCCCCCTATTTCCTCCAAACATAACGATGGTCATTATGGCCAAACTGTTCAATTTTTGTTTCATCAGACCAGAGGACATTTCTCCAAAAAGTACAATCTTTGTCCCCATGTGCAGCTGCAAACCGTAGTCTGGCTTTTTTATGGCTGTTTTTAAGCAGTGGCTTCTTCCTTGCTGAGCGGCCTTTCAGGTTATGTCGATATAGGACTCATTTTACTGTGGATATAGATACTTTTGTACCTGTTTCCTCCAGCATCTTCACAAGGTCATTTGCTGTTGTTCTGGGATTGATTTGCACTTTTCGCACCAAAGTTTGTTCATCTCTAGGAGACAGAACGCTTCTTCTTCCTGAGCGGTAGGATGGCTGCGTGGTCCCATGGTGTTTATACTTGTGTACTATTGTTTGTACAGATGAACGTGGTACCTTCAGGCATTTGGAAATTGCTCCCAAGGATGAACCAGACTTGTGGAGGTCTACAATTTATTTATAAACAATTGTTGGAAAAATGACTTGTGTCATGCACAAAGTAGATGTCCTAACCGACTTGCCAAAACTACAGTTTGTTAACAAGACATTTTTGGAGTGGTTGAAAAACGAGTTTTAGTGACTCACACCTAAGTGTATGTAAACTTCCAACTTCAACTGTACATAGGGCAGCAGCCTCTAAGGTGCAGGAATGAGTAACTGGGTGGTAGCCGGCTAGTGACAGTGACTAAGTTCAGGGAAGGATACTGGGTGGAGGCCGGCTGATGGCCTTGAGATAGAAGCTGTTTTTCAGTCTCTCGGTCCCAGCTTTGATGCACCTGTACTGACCTTGCCTTCTGGATGATAGCGGGGTGAACAGGCCATGGCTCAGGTGGCTGAGGTCCTTAATGAACTTCTTGACCTTCCTGTGACACAGGGTGCTATAGGTGTCCTGAAGGGCAGGCAGTGGGCTGACCGCACCACCCTCTGGAGAACCCTGCAGTTGCGGGCGGTGCAGTTGTCGTATCAGGCAGTGATACAGCCCGACAGGATGCTCTCAATAGTGCATCTGTAGAAGTTGTTCTGTTGCGTAATAGTTTTGCGTATTTGTGTCATATTACGTCAACAATCCTGGGAATATTTCAGTTGAAGTTTGCATCGATGCATGCTTTGAAATATGTACAAATGAAATATGCATATGAGAACTGTCCATTCCGTGCTCCAGTTGATGTACATTGAGAAACACTCTAGAAGATGAAAGGGCAGGTTATTGCTGAAACCTCATTATCTTATCAGGAGTGGATGTATGGGTGCATCTAGCCTGAATAACAGCAATTTATATGTGTGTGTTTCTGTGGATGCATGTGTGTGCGTGTGTGTGTGTGTGTGTGTGTGTGTGTGTGTGAGTGTGTGTGTGTGTGTGTGCGTACGTGCGTGTGTATGTGCGTGCGCGTGTGTGTGTGTGTGTGTGTGTGTGTGTGTGTGTGTGTGTGTGTGTGTGTGGTTGTGTGCATGCCTTTTACAAGACTCTTCCCTCTATAATTAACACACACAGACAGTGGGTCGCGGCCTACTACAGTAACTGGTAGTTCATTCACTCTGCCCTCCAGAGAGAGAGAGGAGATGTGGTCTGTCACACAACGCACCCCAACGATAACACAAACAACGCTATCGGTAACCATGATGACACACACGGTCGGGAAACACTGCGCAAGACTGGAAAATCTGGAGAGACTTTTGAATGACTGATAACATGGAGATTAGATGGAAGGTATGGGCTATCAGGTAGACCTTGGGAAAAACACATACCTTTTGCTACCTAAACAAATATAGTGTGTTTGAATGGAAAATATCAATAAAAGCTTGTCAGATCACCCTAACAAAATAAGTGTCACCGAAGTTTGAAACTACACTAACATTGCAAAACACAACTGATAATGAGACAATGTCATCCACTTTTGCTCATATTGAGAAGAGGTGCGTATTTTAGAAAGGACTCATACACAGAAATTACCCTGACATTTATTCTGTCTGTCTTCTAGACTGAAATATCTGATGTGAGGCACTGACTGATCATAGTGGAGAGAGAGTGTGTGTGTGTGTGTGTGTGTGTGTGTGTGTGTGTGCGCGCGCGCGCGCGAGTGCGTGTGCGCGAGTGCGTGTCGGGGGGGAGCCGGTGAGTTGGAGGACACATTGACCCTGAGGGCAGGTTGACCTTGAGGTCACACACACAAATACGAATATGCACAAACACATCCAATCACAGTCAGAGGGGAAGCAGGGATAGAGAGAGAGACATACGAAGACAGGAAGGACCCGGGTAAAGAAGAAGGAAAGGGCAGACGGGGGGGTAAAGAAACAGAAATGGGTCCAAGAGAGTGAGAGAAAGAAAGAAAACAAAAGAAGAGAGCGGCATTTGGCTACTTCTGTCTGAATCTGAAAATGCATCATATTTACCCCGTCATCAATATCAAATAAAGTAAGCTACAGCAGGAGTATCAAATGATAGAGAGAGTCCTGAGTGGGAGAGAAGGGGAGAAAGAATGGAGAGAGAGAGACTGGGGGGGTCTCTATTGAGAAAGCAGGGAACATTGGGGGGATAGGGGAGATCAGCAGGAGAGGGAGAAGGAAAGAGAGGAGGGAGAGATGATAGAGAGACCTGGAGGTGGAGAGAAGAGCGAGAAGGAGGGAAAGCATGGCCAGAGAGGAGGAGTATGGAAAGAGTGGCTGTGGGAAAAGGAAGACGATATAAGACTGGAGAGATAAGAAGAGAAGTGTAGAAGGTGGTTTGTTTTATGGGGAGGTGGGGCTGGAGACGGATGAGGGGAGAGTGCACAGGGGTGGGGTGGATTTTGTAGGGGGTGTGTTGTAGGGGGGGACCTGTAGTTTTAACGGGACATTAGAGGTGAAGGGAGAACATTAGAGAGGCTCGTTAGTATGGAAGTTATTGGTTCCTTTGGCCACAGCAGAATGATCGTTCGATTGGGGAAGTATCATACCCGGTTCTTTAAGAGAAGCTGGCATTTTATTAGTGTAGCATTAAACTTTCACCTTTTGTTACATCCTGTGGAGTAGGAACAATAATCTGGGGACACGCAGAGAATCACACCACTACCTTTAGATATATGTCTGCTTTAGTTTGTGTCCATTACGGTCCCTGTGTGTGTCCATTACAGTCCCTGTGTGTGGCCATTACGGTCCCTGTGTTTGGCCATTACGGTCCCTGTGTGTGGCCATTACGGTCCCTGTGTGTGACCATTACAGTCCCTGTGTATGGCTATTACGGTCCCTGTGTGTGGCCATTACAGTAACGGTGTGTGGCTATTACGGTCCCTGTGTGTGGCCATTACGGTCCCTTTATGTGACCATTAAAATTAACGAAAATATAACAAAATTCTGTTCTCTTGTGGCTCTTTAAGGGTTAACAGTTCAGGGATGTCTCTTCCACATCCAAAGTCATAATTCTCACTCGCTCAGATAACTTTTCCCCAGCCTTACTGTAGTCCACGTTGCAGCTAGTGGCCAACCCAGCAAAAAGTCCTTCCAAATGTCTCTCACGTATTTCCACAGGTGCATATATCCAAAGGTGAGTATTTCCCAAAGGTAAGTATCTCCAAATCCTTATATTCCTCATGGAAGTGGACGTGCAGCACTCTTGTCCTCCAGAGAGCCCAGGTTGGAGACTGTGTCTCTTTCCCTTCCCCAACCTTCAGCTCATCAGCTCCTCATTTGTTTCAGCTGCGTGGGAAGATTGGCCATAGAGGGGTTGGGGTTCCCGACCATACCAGCAGATGGAGCCATAGCTGTCTGGGTTTGCAGCCACCTCAGGGGATGTAACGTCCCTCCAGGACACAGCCTCTCGTGACATCACACATCCCCCTCCTCGGGACCGACGTCCTCGTCGGGTAAAGGCAGCGAAGAAGGCATCACGCCGGGAGAGGGCGTCCGCATTGCCGTGGTGCTTGCCAGACTGCTCTCTCTTCAACTCCTCCAACTCTAGGACCAGGGACTCAGCCTCCTGTTGTCTCTCCTTGAGTTTCTTACTGAACGCATCCGCCTTGGTTTTAGCAGAGTTTAGCTTCTGTTGAGCAGCTTTCAGTTCCTTCTCTCTCTCTGCCTCCGCATTCTTCATCTTGTTCTCCAACACCTTGTACTTCTCCTCTGCCTTCTTCTGGACCTCCTTACTACTGCGCAGGGTCTCCTCACACTCCTCGATGGTCCTGCGCAGCCTCTCCAGCTCCTCCTGTTGCTTAGGGAAGGAGCTCTGTTGGAGTTTAGCCTGGAGGATATCTAACTCTTCTGTCTTCATGTCTAACTGTTGCTTTAACAAACGATACCTCTCAGCGGTCCCCTTCAGACCAGACAGTTCTTTGTCCAGATTCTGTAGCTCCGTCTCTGTGTCGGTCTGGGCACCTGCCATCCCTATCAGAGCCCGGGCGGGAGTGAGTAACTCGGAGGATTGCACCGGAGCCTTCCCAGGATGAGTCTTGCCTCTCCGGTTCCGAGGTACTCGGGTTATCCTCTCCTGAGACTCTCTCCAGAGTGGGTAAAAGGCTGGGCAGTCTCGTCCAATTAGGACAGGGACGGGAGGGAATCAACCACCCCGCCGTCGTGTGTATGGTTCCCCGTGTGCTGGTCATTGTAAGTTCAGTAATGGGGTATTCTCTGGTGTCCCCATGGACACAGGAAACTGGGAGGACTTTCCCGGGGTCAGACACGTTGGGCCCACCAAATCCTTACGCACCAGGGTGGCCCGGCTACCAGAATCCAGTAAGGCCTCCACATCATGGTGATTCACAGTTACCGGGCAGGTGGGGGGTCGATCTGGGCCGCCATCTACGACTCCCAAGAGCGAGGCAAAACGGTGTGTGGGTGCTGAGCTGGAGGACTCCGCAGTGGGCATAGGTTCATCGGCTGGTTTCCCACACTGCCAGGAGATATGTCCCATCTCCCCACACCGGTAACACTGTCGAGTTTCCCCCTCCTGGTGTACTCTTCTTGGACCCGCCTGGTTTCTGGCTCCCCCTGGAGCCGGGATAAGTCCTGACGTGGCTGGGTTCGAGACCTTGGGGTCCTTTGGACGGGTTCTTCCCATTTGTGGTGGGGCCGCACTCCTGGGGTCTTTTCGGAAGCATTCAGCATCTCCGCTGTGGCCTGGTACTTTTCCACAGCTTCCACGGTCAGATCAGCCGTGGTCAAGGCCTGTTGACTGATGAACCGTTTTGCCTCATAAGGCAGGGCGCGTAGGTAACGATCCACCACAACGGCCTCCACCACCGCCGCTGCTGTATTCCTCTGCGGATCCAGCCATTTCCTTGCGATTCGGACAAGTTCATGCATCTGCGCCCGAGGAGGTTGGTCTGGTTGGAAGGTCCAGCTGTGAAAGCGCTGGGCCATACCAAACTTTGTGAGTCCATATCTGCTGAGGATCTCAGACTTCAGGGCATCATAGTCAGTAACCTGGTCAGGGCCCAGGTCCCGGACAGCATTCAGCGATTCCCCGGTTAGAAAGGGGGCTAACAGACCAACCCACTGTTGCTTGGGCCAGGCTTCCCTAGTGGCCGTGGCCTCAAATGCATGCAGGTATGCCTCAATGTCATCGGTAGCTCCCATCTTAGATATAAAGTCACTTGCCTTTATTGGGCGGGTATTTTGGACCACCCTCTGTCTCTGCAACTGCAATTCCTCTGCCTTCAGAAGGTTGGCTTTCTTTTGCTCCTCCAAGAGAGCCACGTTTGCTTGCATCTGGGCTTGCTGGCCAGCAACAAGGGCTTTCAATATGTCCTCCATTTCAGTCGGCGGGGAGCCTACGGCCAACTTGGAAAACTGGGTGATCAAACCTTCGGTATCCTCCTCTGACATGCACTATTAACGCTTGAGCGTGCCCGTATTCTCCACCATCTGTGACGTCACGAGAGGCTACACAGCTTTCAGCGGGATTGCTCAAGTAGTGCAAGGAGACAAGGTTCAAACAAAACAAGGATTTTATTATAGGTCTTGGGAAATTAACGAAAATATAACAAAATTCTGTTCTCTTGTGGCTCTTTAAGGGTTAACAGTTCAGGGATGTCTCTTCCACATCCAAAGTCATAATTCTCACTCGCTCAGATAACTTTTCCCCAGCCTTACTGTAGTCCACGTTGCAGCTAGTGGCCAACCCAGCAAAAAGTCCTTCCAAATGTCTCTCACGTATTTCCACAGGTGCATATATCCAAAGGTGAGTATTTCCCAAAGGTAAGTATCTCCAAATCCTTATATTCCTCATGGAAGTGGACGTGCAGCACTCTTGTCCTCCAGAGAGCCCAGGTTGGAGACTGTGTCTCTTTCCTTCCCCAACCTTCAGCTCATCAGCTCCTCATTTGTTTCAGCTGCGTGGGAAGATTGGCCATAGAGGGGTGGGGTTCCCGACCATACCAGCAGATGGAGCCATAGCTGTCTGGGTTTGCAGCCACCTCAGGGGGATGTAACGTCCCTCCAGGACACAGCCTCTCGTGACATCACAGTGGCTATTACGGTCCCTGTGTGTGGCCATTACAGTCCCTTTGTGTGGCCATTACAGTCCCTGTGTGTGGCCATTACGGTCCCTGTGTGTGGCCATTACGGTGCCTTTGTGTGGCCATTACAGTCCCTGTGTGTGGCCATTACGGTCCCTGTGTGTGGCCATTACAGTACCTGTGTGTGACCATTACGGTCCCGGTGTGTGGCCATTACGGTCCCAGTGGACAGAACAGAACAGGACAGAACAGAACAAACCAGAACAAGACAGTTCAGGACAGACCAGAACAGACCAGAACAGGACAGACCAGAACAGACCAGAACAGACCAGAACAGGACAGACCAGAACAGGACACAACAGAACAGGACAGACCAGTACAGAACAGACCAGGATAGACCAGGACAGAACAGACCAAAGGTGTTCAAAGTTCAACAAGGCTTCTGTTTGTGGCGAACTTGTTACGATTTCAATGAACATAACAACATTTCATGGTGAAACATCAAACAGCTATTTTTTGTAAGGATTACTGTGACATTTTAGAGGCAATAATCAAACTGCAATTCCTACTACAGGTAATAGAAAGCCTACATGGTCCTTGATTAATTGTAGTGGCAGCGTAGACCCGAAACAGACACTTACGTTCGTCGCACACTACCTTCTCAGACCGTTCACTACAGTTAGCGAACGGTCACGGCTAACACAATACAAAAGGAATATGTCAGCTAATGTTTGCAAACTATTTCCCTTGTTGAACGCACCTCAGACCAGATCAGGACAGGGCAGACCAGGACAGACCAAACCAGGACAGACCAGACCAGACCAGGACAGACCATGACAGACCAGCACAGACCAGGACAGACCAGAACATGACAATGTTAGTGTGAGAGACTGTAATTGTATAATATGTGTACCTGTTCCTTGCATGTTGGGGTTAAATTGGGGAAAGGATAATAGTATAGTTTCAGCCAGGTCACCCGTGATACAAGTCGGTATTCAAAGTCCATCCATGTCTGAGGACGTCGGGAGATGACGTGGAAAACGGCCACTAGGTGCAACAGTGTTGCTTCCGTCCCTCTCCTCGTCCCTACCTGGGCTTGAACCAGGAACCCTCTGCACACATCGACAACAGTAACCCTCGAAGCACCGTTACCCGTCGCTCCACAAAAGCCGCGGCCCTTGCAGAGCAAGGGAAACAATTACTTCAAGGTCTCAGAGCGAGTGACATCACCGATTGAAACGCTACTAGTGCGCACCGCTAACTTGCTAGCCATTTCACACCGGTTACACTAGGGCATTGTGGACGTAAACATCTGCCTCTATTTTCCAATGTTTCAAGTTTGAATCCAGCGATAGAAAGTTGTTTTTGAGATGTTTTGTTTCAAGCCTATCCCAAACCTTAATCCTTACCTAAACAATTTGAAGTTAATGGCTAACCTTAAGATTTCGGATTTAACGCCTAAACTCAACCCTAACCTTAAAAATTAGGAATGAATGCCTAAACTTAACCTTAAAAACGTTGAAATTAGACATTTGCAACAACTTCGACATTTGACGTTTGAGAAACGTGGATGAATGTCTAATTCTGACGTGAGACTGTGAGAGCTAGTTGTATAGTTTATAGTATAGTTCAGCCACTATAAAATAGGAGATAACAGTGGGAATTGAGTAGCTATAGCTCGATGTTCAAAATAATCATGGAAGAAGAACTGGTTTTGGGGACAGTTCTTCCAGCCCTATGTAATGTCTGTAGAGTATACCTCGTATGGTAGTACTTCATGGACTACATTTCTATATTCCACAAACTCTGACTTCTTTGTGAACTGTAGGAACAAACAGGTTCAGAACAGAGTGTCCAAGCTTGTTTAGAGTACTTTATTACTGGATGCACATGTTTATGCAGGATTGCATGTGCGTGTGTGAAAAAGGGTTTGGCCTGTGAAAAGTATTGTATTTGCATTGAAAAAAAAAACATTTTCAACATGTAAGTACACAACTGCCATATTTGCATATTACTCCAGAGTTTCTTGAGCATCACTTTCTGCAGTTGATGAACAGGTGAGCATTATATCAGTGATCCATGTTTGAGCAGTGTCCCAGTGTCGTTGGAGTGCTATTTGGGCATTGATCCAGCGTTTGTACAGCATTGTGTGTGTGGCCTGTGGTTATGTCTCTCCTCACTCCCCCCCGTTTCTACTGATAGTGATCAGAGGAAATCTTTGAGTTCCGTTTTAGCTCAACAGTCATGCCACACACACACACACACACACACACACACACACACACACACACATGAACACATACAGTACAGACACAAACAAACACACTCACATATAATAGCATGCAGTGACACCCCCCCCCACACACACACACACACACACGCACGCACCCAGACACATTCAGCTGGCCAATGTGTCCTGTGTCAAACGGAGGAAGCTGATGATTAGTACCCTGAGGCACAGAGGAGGGGGAGGAGGGACGGTGACAGAGAGGAAAGAGGAGGGGGAGGAGGAGGAAGGGGGACAGATAGGAACATGGGGATATAAATATATATCATGACAGTGTTATGACCAAATTATGACAGGTTATGACAAGTTATGACCGTGTCATAACGTGTTATGACGCTAGGTGTCAAGTAAAAAGTTACCTTTCTTCTGAGGATGAAAGAGTGGACAACGCATAAAATGTTACATTTGAGAAGCACTCCCACTCCGTGCTACTGCATTACCTTTGACCAATACAGAAGAAACAAGATAACTTCATTCATTTTCTCTCTCTTCAGCTTAAAACCAGCCAGCATTGTTTTCAAAAAATGTGGTGTCATTTTTTGTAATCAAATCTAATTGTATTGGTCGCATACACATATTTAGCAGATGTCATTGCGGGTGTAGCAAAATGCTTGTGTTCCAAGCTCCAACAGTGCGGTAATATCTAACAATACACAACAATACAAACATATCTAAAGTAAAAGAATGGAATTAAGAAATATTAGTACAAGCAATGTCGGAGTCCGGAGTGTATATACAGTGGGGAAAAAAAGTATTTAGTCAGCCACCAATTGTGCAAGTTCTCCCACTTAAAAAGATGAGAGAGGTCTGTAATTTTCATCATAGGTACATGTCAACTATGACAGACAAAATGAGAAAAGAATTTCCAGAAAATCACATTGTAGGATTTTTTATGAATTTATTTGCAAATTATGGTGGAAAATAAGTATTTGGTCACCTACAAACAAGTAAGATTTCTGGCTCTCACAGACCTGTAACTTCTTCTTTAAGAGGCTCCTCTGTCCTCCACTCGTTACCTGTATTAATGGCACCTGTTTGAACTTGTTATCAGTATAAAAGACACCTGTCCACAACCTCAAACAGTCACACTCCAAACTCCACTATGGCCAAGACCAAAGAGCTGTCAAAGGACACCAGAAACAAAATTGTAGACCTGCACCAGGCTGGGTAGACTGAATCTGCAATAGGTAAGCAGCTTGGTTTGAAGAAATCAACTGTGGGAGCAATTATTAGGAAATGGAAGACATACAAGACCACTGATAATCTCCCTCGATCTGGGGCTCCACACAAGATCTCACCCCGTGGGGTCAAAATGATCACAAGAACGGTGAGCAAAAATCCCAGAACGACACGGGGGGACCTAGTGAATGACCTGCAGAGAGCTGGGACCAAAGTAACAAAGCCTACCATCAGTAACACACTACGCCGCCAGGGACTCAAATCCTGCAGTGCCAGACGTGTCCCCATGCTTAAGCCAGTACATGTCCAGGCCCATCTGAAGTTTGCTAGAGTGCATTTGGAAGATCCAGAAGAGGATTGGGAGAATGTCATATGGTCAGATGAAACCAAAATAGAACTTTTGGTAAAAACTCAACTCGATCGTGTTTGGAGGACAAAGAATGCTGAGTTGCATCCAAAGAACACCATACCTACTGTGAAGCATGGGGGTGGAAACATCAGGCTTTGGGGCTGTTTTTCTGCAAAGGGACCAGGACGACTGATCCGTGTAAAGGAAAGAATGAATGGGGCCATGTATCGTGAGATTTTGAATGAAAACCTCCTTCCATCAGCAAGGGCATTGAAGATGAAACGTGGCTGGGTCTTTCAGCATGACAATGATCCCAAACACACCGCCCGGGCAACGAAGGAGTGGCTTCGTAAGAAGCATTTCAAGGTCCTGGAGTGGCCTAGCCAGTCTCCAGATCTCAACCCCATAGAAAATCTTTGGAGGGAGTTGAAAGTCCGTGTTGCCCAGCGACAGCCCCAAAACATCACTGCTCTAGAGGAGATCTGCATGGAGGAATGGGCCAAAATACCAGCAACAGTGTGTGAAAACCTTGTGAAGACTTACAGAAAACGTTTGACCTGTGTCATTGCCAACAAAGGGTATATAACAAAGTATTGAGAAACTTTTGTTATTGACTAAATACTTATTTTCCACCATAATTTGCAAATAAATTCATAAAAAATCCTACAATGTGATTTTCTGGATTTTTTTTCTCATTTTGTCAGTCATAGTTGACGTGTACCTATGATGAAAATTACAGGCCTCTCTCATCTTTTTAAGTGGGAGAACTTGCACAATTGGTGGCTGACTAAATATTGTTTTTCCCCCACTGTATATACAGTACCAGTCAAAAGTTTGGACACACCTGCTCATTCCAGGGTTTTTCTTTATTTTTACTATTTTCTACATTGTAGAGTAATAGTGAAGACAAAGGGTGGCTACTTTGAAGAATCTCAAATATAAAATATATTTTGATTTGTTTAACACTTTTTTGGTTGCTACATGATTCCATATGTGTTATTTCATAGTTTTGATATCTTCACTATTATTCTACAATGTAAAAATGAAGAAAAACCCTTGAATGAGTAGGTGTGTCCAGACTTTTGACTAGTAGTGTATATGTATATATAATTTATATATACACAACCATTCAAAAGTTTGGGGTCACTTAGACATTTCCTTGTTTTCGAAAGAAAATAAAAAAAAATGTCCATTAAAATAACATCAAATTGATCAAAAATACAGTTTAGACATTGTTACTGTTGTAAATAGCTATTGTAGCTGGAAACAGCTGATTTTTTATGGAATATCTACATAGGCGTACATAGGCCCATTATCAGCAACCATCAGTCCTGTGTTCCAATGGCATGCTGCGTTTGCTAATCCAAGTTTTAAAAGGCTAATTGATCATTAGAAAACCCTTTTGCAATTATGTTAGCACAGCTGAAAACTGTTGTGCTGATTAAAGAAGCAATAAAACTGGCCTTCTTGAGAATAGTTGAGTATCTGGAGCATCAGCAATTGTGGGTTCGATTACAGGCTCAAAATGGCCAGAAACAAATAACTTTCTTCTGAAACTCGTCAGTCTATTCTTGTTCTGAGAAATGAAGGCTATTCCAAGCGAGAAATTGCCAAGAAAGATCTTGTACAACGCTGTGTACTACTCCCTTCACAGAACAGAGCAAACTGGCTCTAACCAGAATAGAAAGAGGAGTGGGAGGCCCCGGTGCACAACTGAGCAAGAGGACAAATACATTAGAGTGTCTAGTTTGAGAAACAGACACCTCACAGGTCCTCAACTGGCAGCTTCATTAAATAGTACCCGCAAAACACCAGTCTCAACGTCAACAGTGAAGAGGCGACTCCGGGATGCTGACCTTCTAGGCAGAGTTGCAAAGAAAAAGCCATATCTCAGATTGGCCAATAAAAATAAAAGATTAAGATGGGCAAAAGAACACAGACACTGGACAGAGGAAGATTGGAAAAAAGTGTTATGGACAGACGAATCGAAGTTTGAGGTGTTCGGATCACAAAGAAAAACATTTGTGAGACGCAGACCCAATGAAAAGATGCTGGAGGAGTGCTTGATGCCATCTGTCAAGCATAGTGAAGGCAATGTGATGGTCTGGGGGTACTTTGGTGGTGGTAAAGTGGGAGATTTGTACAGGGTAAAAGGGATCTTGAAGAAGGAAGGCTATCACTCCATTTTGCAACGCCATGCCATACCCTGTGGACGGCGCTTGATTGGAGCCAATTTCCTCCTACAACAGGATAATGACCCAAAGCACAGCTCCAGACTATGCAAGAACTATTTAGGGAAGAAGCAGTCAGCTGGTATTCTGTCTACAATGGTGTGGCCAGCACAGTCACCGGATCTCAACCCTATTGAGCTGTTGTGGGAGCAGCTTGACCGTATTGTACTTAAGAAGTGCCCATCAAGCCAATCCAACTTTTGGGAGGTGCTTCAGGAAGCATGGGGTGAAATCTCTTCAGATTACCTCAACAAATTGACAACTAGAATGCCAAAGGTCTGAAAGGCTGTAATTGCTGTAATTGAGGATTCTTTGACGAAAGCAAAGTTTGAAGGACACAATTATTATTTCAATTAAAAATCATTATTTCTAACCTTGTCAATGACTACATTTCCTATTCATTTTTGCTATATTTCCTATTCAAACTCATTTCATGTATGTTTTCATGGAAAACAAGGACATTTCTAAGTGACCCCAAACTTTTGAACGGTAGTGTATATATATATATATATATATATATATATATATATATATATATATATATATATATATATATATACACACACACTCAGACTCCAACATTGCTTGTACTAATATTTCTTAATTCCGTTATTTTACTGCACTGTTGGAGCTAGGAACACAAGGATTTCGCATCTGCTAAATATGTGTATGCGACCAATACAATATGATTTGATTAAATTTGAAAAGATGACACCAAATTTCTTTGATGGGATGTATAGACATTGTGGACATTTCCTGGATTGAATATATAGCATATCTGAAGAATACGTGGATGTACTGTATGTTCAGCAATAGTTGAATAGGATGGCCTTGACTAGAATACAGTATATACATTGAAATGGGTAAAACAGTATGTAAACATTATTTAAGTGACCAGTGTTCCATATCTATATACAGTTGAAGTTTACATACACCTTAGCCAAATACATTTAAACTCAGTTTTTCACAATTCCTGACATTTAATCCTAGTAGAAATTCCCTGTTTTAGGTCAGTTAGGATCACCACTTTATTTTAAGAATGTGAAATGTCAGAATAATAGTAGAGATAATGATTTATTTCAGCTTTTTTTCTTTCATCACATTCCCAGTGGGTCAGAAGTTTACATACACTCAATTAGTATTTGGTAGCATTGCTTTTAAATTGTTTAACTTGGGTTAAACATTTCGCGTAGCCTTTCACAAGCTTCCCACAATAAGTTGGGTGAATTTTGGCCCATTCCTCCTGACAGAGCTGGTGTAACTGAGTCAGGTTTGTAGGCTTTCTTGATCGCACACACGTTTTCAGTTCTGCCCACACATTTTCTATAGGATTGAGGTCAGGGCTTTGTGATGGCCACTCCAATACCTTGACTTTGTTGTCCTTAAGCCATTTTGCCACAACTTTGGAAGTATGCTTGGAGTCATTGTCCATTTGGAAGACCCATTTGCGACCAAGCTTTAACTTCCTGACTGATGTCTTGAGATGTTGCTTCAATATATCCACATAATTTTCCTTCCTCATGATGCCATCTATTTTGTGAAGTGCACCAGTCCCTCCTGCAGCAAAGCACCCCCACAGCATGATGCTGCCACCCCCGTGCTTCACGGTTGGGATTGTGTTCTTTGGCTTGCAAGCATCCCCCTATTTCCTCCAAACATAACGATGGTCATTATGGCCAAACAGTTCAATTTTTGTTTCATCTGACCAGAGGACATTTCTCCAAAAAGTACGATCTTTGTCCCCATGTGCAGTTGCAAACCGTAGTCTGGCTTTTTTATGGCGGTTTTGGAGCAGTGGCTTCTTCCTTGCTGAGCGGCCTTTCAGGTTATGTCGATATAGGACTCGTTTTACTGTGGATATAGATACTTTTGTACCTGTTTCCTCCAGCATCTTCACAAGGTCATTTGCTGTTGTTCTGGGTTTGAATTGCACTTTTCGCACCAAAGTTCGTTCATCTCTAGGAGACAGAACATGTCTCCTTCCTGAGCGGTAGGACGGCTGCGTGGTCCCATGGTGTTTATACTTGTGTACTATTGTTTGTACAGATGAACGTGGTACCTTCAGGCATTTGGAAATTGCTCCCAAGGATGAACCAGACTTGTGGAGGTCTACAATTTATTTTCTGAGGTCTTGGCTGATTTCTTTTGATTTTCCCATGATGTCAAGCAACGAGGCATTGAGTTTGAAGGTAGGCCTTGAAATACATCCACAGGTACACCTCCAATTGACTCAAATTATGTAAATTAGCCTATCAGAAGCTTCTAAAGCCATGACATCATTTTCTGGAGTTTAAAGGCAGAACTTAGTGTATGTAAACTTCTGACCCGCTGGAATTGTGATACAGTGAATTATAAGTGAAATAATCTGTCTGTAAACAATTGTTGGAAAAATGACTTGTGTCATGCACAAAGTAGATGTCCTAACCGACTTGCCAAAACTACAGTTTGTTAACAAGACATTTTTGGAGTGGTTGAAAAACGAGTTTTAGTGACTCCAACCTAAGTGTATGTAAACTTCAAACTTCAACTGTACATAGGGCAGCAGCCTCTAAGGTGCAGGGATGAGTAACTGGGTGGTAGCCGGCTAGTGACAGTGACTAAGTTCAGGGCAGGATACTGGGTGGAGGCCGGCTGATGGCCTTGAGATAGAAGCTGTTTTTCAGTCTCTCGGTCCCAGCTTTGATGCACCTGTACTGACTTTGCTTTCTGGAGAATAGCGGGATGAACAGGCCGTGGCTCAGGTGGCTGAGGTCCTTAATGATCTTCTTGACCTTCCTGTGAAACAGGGTGCTGTAGTTGTCCTGAAGGGCAGGCAGTGGGCTGACCGCACCACCCTCTGGAGAGCCCTGCAGTTGCGGGCGGTGCAGTTGCCGTATCAGGCAGTGATACAGCCTGACAGGATGCTCTCAATAGCGCATCTGTAGAAGTTGTTTTGTTGCATAATAGTTTTGCGTAGTTGTGTCATATTACGTCAACAATCCTGGGAATATTTCATTTGAAGCTTGCATCGATGCATGCTTCAAAATATGTACAAATGAAATATGCATATGAGAACTGTCCATTCCGTGCTCCAGTTGATGTACATTGAGAAACACTCTAGAAGATGAAAGGGCAGGTTATTGCTGAAACCTCATTATCTTATCAGGAGTGGATGTATGGGTGCATCTAGCCTGAATAACAGCAATTTATATGTGTGTGTTTCTGTGGATGCATGTGTGTGCGTGTGTGTGTGTGTGTGTGTGTGTGTGTGTGTGTGTGTGTGTGTGTGTGTGTGTGTGTGTGCGTGTGTACGTGCGTGCGTGCGTGCTTGTGTGCGTATGTGCGTGCGTGTGTGTGTGTGTGTGTGTGTGTGTGTGGTTGTGTGCATGCCTTTTACAAGACTCTTCCCTCTATAATTAACACACACAGACAGTGGGTCGCGGCCTACTACAGTAACTGGGAGTTAATTCGCTCTGCCCTCCAGGGAGAGAGAGGAGATGTGGTCTGTCACACAACGCACCCCAACGATAACACAAACAACGCTATCGGTAACCATGATGACATACGCGGTCGGAACACTGCGCAAGACTGGAAAATCTGGAGAGACTTTTGAATGACTGATAACATGGAGATTAGATGGAAGGTATGGGCTATCAGGTAGACCTTGGGAAAAACACATACCTTTTTCTACCTAAACAAATATAGTGTGTATGAATGGAAAATATAAATAAAAACTTGTCAGATTACCCTAACAAAATATGTGTCACCGTAGTTTGAAACTACACTAAAATTGCAAAACACAACTGATAATGAGACAATGTCATCCACTTTTGCTCATATTGAGAAGAGGTGCGTATTTTAGAAAGGACTCATACACAGAAATTACCCTGACATTTATTCTGTCTGTCTTCTAGACTGAAATATCTGATGTGAGGCACTGACTGATCATAGTGGAGAGAGAGAGTGTGTGTGTGTGTGTGTGTGTGTGTGTGTGTGTGTGTGTGTGTGTGTGTGTGTGTGTGTGTGTGTGTGTCTGTGTGTGTGTGTGTGTGTGTGTGTGTGTGTGTGTGTGTGTGTGTGTGTGTGTGTGTGTGTGTGTGTGTGTGTGTGTGTGTGTGTGTGTGTGTGTGTGTGTGTGTGTGTGTGTGTGCGCGCGCGCGAGTGCGAGTGTGTGTACGCGAGTGCGAGTGGTGTCGGGGGGAGCCAGTGAGTTGGAGGACACATTGACCCTGAGGGCAGGTTGACCTTGAGGTCACACACACAAATACGAATATGCACAAACACATCCAATCACAGTCAGAGGGGAAGCAGGGATAGAGAGAGAGACATACGAAGACAGGAAGGACCCGGGTAAAGAAGAAGGAAAGGGCAGACGGGGGGCTAAAGATACAGAAATGGGTCCAAGAGAGTGAGAGAAAGAAAGAAAACAAAAGAAGAGAGCGGCATTTGGCTACTTCTGTCTGAATCTGAAAATGCATCATATTTACCCCGTCATCAATATCAAATAAAGTAAGCTACAGCAGGAGTATCAAATGATAGAGAGAATCCTGAGTGGGAGAGAAGGGGAGAAAGAATGGAGAGAGAGAGACTGGGGGGGGGGTCTCTATGGAGAAAGTAGGGAACATTGGGGAGATAGGGGAGATCAGCAGGAGAGAGAGAAGGAAAGAGAGGAGGGAGAGATGATAGAGAGACCTGGAGGTGGAGAGAAGAGCGAGAAGGAGGGAAAGCATGGCCAGAGAGGAGGAGTATGGAAAGAGTGGCTGTGGGAAAAGGAAGACGATATAAGACTGGAGAGATAAGAAGAGAAGTGTAGAAGGTGGTTTGTTTTATGGGGAGGTGGGGCTGGAGACGGATGAGGGGAGAGTGCACAGGGGTGGGGTGGATTTTGTAGGGGGTGTGTTGTAGGGGCGGGGGTACCTGTAGTTTTAACGGGACATTAGAGGTGAAGGGAGAACATTAGAGAGGATCGTTAGTATGGAAGTTATTGGTTCCTTTGGCCACAGCAGAATGATCGTTCGATTGGGGAAGTATCATACCCGGTTCTTAGAAGATGGCATTTTATTAGTGTAGCATTAAACTTTGACCTTTTGTTACATCCTGTAGAGTAGAAACAATAATCTGGGGACACGCAGAGAATCACACCACTACCTTTAGATATATGTCTGCTTTAGTTTGTGTCTATTACGGTCCCTGTGTGTGTCCATTACAGTCCCTGTGTGTGGCCATTACGGTCCCTGTGTGTGGCCATTACGGTCCCTGTGTGTGGCCATTATGGTCCCTGTGTGTGGCCATTACAGTCCCTGTGTGTGGCCATTATGGTCCCTGTGTGTGGCCATTACAGTCCCTGTGTGTGGCCATTACGGTGCCAGTGTGTGGCCATTACGGTCCCTGTGTGTGGCCATTACAGTCCCTGTGTGTGTCCATTACAGTCCCTGTGGGTGGCCATTACGGTCCCTGTGTGTGGCCATTACGGTCCCTGTGTGTGGCCATTACGGTCCCTGTGTGTGGCCATTACGGTCCCTGTGTGTGGCCATTACGGTCCCTGTGTGTGGCCATTACGGTCCCTGTGTGTGGCCATTACGGTCCCTGTGTGTGGCCATTATGGTCCATGTGTGTGGCCATTACGGTCCCTGTGTGTGGCCATTACGGTCCCTGTGTGTGGCCATTACGGTCCCTGTGTGTGGCCATTACGGTCCCTGCGTGTGGCCATTACAGTCCCTGTGGACAAAACAGAACAAACCAGAAAAGGACAGTTCAGGACAGACCAGAACAGACCAGAACAGACCAGAACAGGACAGTTCAGGACAGACCAGAACAGACCAGAACAGACCAGAACAGGACAGACCAGAACAGGACACAACAGAACAGGACAGACCAGTACAGAACAGACCAGGATAGACCAGGACAGAACAGACCAAAGGTGTTCAAAGTTCAACAAGGCTTCTGTTTGTGGCGAACTTGTTACGATTTCAATGAACATTACATTTTATGGTGAAACATCAAACAGCTATTTTTTGTAAGGATTACTGTGACATTTTAGAGGCAATAATCAAACTGCAATTCCTACTACAGGTAATAGAAAGCCTACATGGTCCTTGATTAATTGTAGTGGCAGCGTAGACCCGAAACAGACACTTACGTTCGTCGCACACTACCTTCTCAGACCGTTCACTACAGTTAGCGAACGGTCACGGCTAACACAATACAAAAGGAATATGTCAGCTAATGTTTGCAAACTATTTCCCTTGTTGAACGCACCTCAGACCAGATCAGGACAGACCAGAACAGGGCAGACCAGGACAGACCAGACCAGGACAGACCAGACCAGACCAGACCAGGACAGACCATGACAGACCAGCACAGACCAGGACAGACCAGAACATGACAATGTTAGTGTGAGAGACTGTAATTGTATAATATGTGTACCTGTTCCTTGCATGTTGGGGTTAAATTGGGGAAAGGATAATAGTATAGTTTCAGCCAGGTCACCCGTGATACAAGTCGGTATTCAAAGTCCATCCATGTCTGAGGACGTCGGGAGATGACGTGGAAAACGGCCACTAGGTGCAACAGTGTTGCTTCCGTCCCTCTCCTCGTCCCTACCTGGGCTTGAACCAGGAACCCTCTGCACACATCGACAACAGTAACCCTCGAAGCACCGTTACCCGTCGCTCCACAAAAGCCGCGGCCCTTGCAGAGCAAGGGAAACAATTACTTCAAGGTCTCAGAGCGAGTGACATCACCGATTGAAACGCTACTAGTGCGCACCGCTAACTTGCTAGCCATTTCACACCGGTTACACTAGGGCATTGTGGACGTAAACATCTGCCTCTATTTTCCAATGTTTCAAGTTTGAATCCAGCGATAGAAAGTTGTTTTTGAGATGTTTTGTTTCAAGCCTATCCCAAACCTTAATCCTTACCTAAACAATTTGAAGTTAATGGCTAACCTTAAGATTTCGGATTTAACGCCTAAACTCAACCCTAACCTTAAAAAATTAGGAATGAATGCCTAAACTTAACCTTAAAAACGTTGAAATTAGACATTTGCAACAACTTCGACATTTGACGTTTGAGAAACGTGGATGAATGTCTAATTCTGACGTGAGACTGTGAGAGCTAGTTGTATAGTTTATAGTATAGTTCAGCCACTATAAAATAGGAGATAACAGTGGGAATTGAGTAGCTATAGCTCGATGTTCAAAATAATCATGGAAGAAGAACTGGTTTTGGGGACAGTTCTTCCAGCCCTATGTAATGTCTGTAGAGTATACCTCGTATGGTAGTACTTCATGGACTACATTTCTATATTCCACAAACTCTGACTTCTTTTTTTTTTTTTTTTTTTTTTTTCTGGGGGATGGATCAGCTTAATATTGCAGATAGATTGTATCTTCTATCAATGTAATTGTCTGCATCACTTCCAATCCCCCATGTTTTTTTTATTTTTTATATATATATATTCCCCTTTATTACTTTTCAACCCCACCATCCTTTCCCTACTTGGAGTAAATTAGTGAACAACAACGCCCAGGCCTCTACTTCCGGTCTATAATTACTATCTACACCTTATGGACAGAGTTAATTTTACAATAATTCTATATCCATATATATATATATATATATATATATATATATATATATATATATATATATATATATATATATATATATATATATATATATATATATATATATATTTATTTATTTTTTTGCTCCTGAACTTCTTCTACTCTCAACCTCTCCGATCATTTTCATGATGTCCATCCGGTTTGCTTCTAAATGCCATATCTTTCTAACTGTGCTCTTTCCCAAAAGCTCCCAACATACAACCTATATACTTATTATGGACACAGTATGCTTACATTATTAGCTATCTTTGTTATTATTTGTTGTTATTTGTTATTAGTCCCATCCTTCAACTCTATTCAATACCTCCCATCTATCTCTTAACACCATCCATATAGGATTTCTATTTGCCATATATATTTCAACCATACTGTGATGTTTTACAAAAGTTCTGAACCTTTCTATTCTCATTGCTTCTACAGATTGTGAATTAAAAATAAACATTTTTGCTAAAAGTATTATTATATTATTGATTGATTGACTATGACTTTTCAGATCACCCAGTAATGCTATCTGCAAGGTTAGTTCCAGGTAAATATTGCAATCCTTTAGCCATTCCTGGACCTGTGTCCAAAAACAAGCTACAAATGGACAGAACCAAAACAAATGATCTAATGATTCTATCTCTTCACAGCAAAATCTGCAGAGCTGTGAAGATTGTATCCCCCATATAAATAACATTCTATTGGTAGCAAGAATTTTATATAATAATTTAAATTGAAAGATTCTAATTTTTGAATCCGGTGTCGTTTTTGCGTGTCAGTTCATAAACACTATGCCATGGGATTGGTACGTCAAAGATCTCTTCCCAACTATTTTGCAATCTATATGGGACGGCTGTCAATCCTTTGGTCCTTAAGTGAAACTGATATACTTTTTTATTTATCACAGTTTTCCTTAACCAATTATGTTCTTTAATGCAAGGCCGACAGACAAGTTCCTTACTTTCTCCCCCTTCAACTTTCCTCTTCCACTTTTGCGGTAAGGCTGCAATTATTTGGTTGTAATTTTGGGTAGAGCAGACATTTCCATATGTTTTTGTTAGCTGCATGTGCGACATATCATCGGTAGGACTGGTGGAGTTATCATTTACGAAGATTATACCTTTTTTAAACATTCTGTCAAAAAATAAAGGTTTTTTGTCAATTAGTATATTTGAATTTAACCACAATATTTGTTGCATTATTTGTTCTGTCGTTTCTGGAGGATTAAATTGAAATTGCAACCAACTTTCTATGGCTTGTTTTAGAAATAGTGACATTTGGGAGATTATTTCCTTTTCAAATAACTGAAAGTGAGAGATTGTAATCTGAATAAAGGGAAAAAGGCCTTTCTTGAACAGTGGGTGAGACAATCTTACTAATTTGCTTGAGAACCAGTTCGGATTTAAGTATAACTTTTGGATGACTGAAGATTTTAGTGATAGGTCTAATGCTTTAATATTTAATAATTTCTGTCCTCCGAATTCATATTCATTATATAAATATGCTCTTTTAATTTTGTCTGGCTTGCCGTTCCAAATAAAATTGAATATTTTTTTCTCATATATTTAAAAAACTGTTTGCTAGGCGTAGGCAAGACCATAAGCAAATAGGTAAACTGGGATAATACTAAAGAGTTAATCAGGGTGATTTTTCCACAAATTGACAGGTATTTTCCTTTCCATGGTAGTAAGATCTTATCTATTTTTGCTAACTTTCTATTAAAATTTATTGAAGTGAGATCATTTATTTCCTTTGGGATATGTATTCCCGAGTATATCCACATCACCATCAGACCATTTTATTGGTAAACTACATGGTAATGTAAAAAATTGTATTTTTTAGTGATCCAATACGTAATATAGTACATTTGTCATAATTTGGTTTTAATCCAGAGAGGTTAGAAAATGTATCTAGATCCTCTATGAGGCTGTGGAGGGATTCTAGTTGTGGATCTAAAAGAAAACATGAATCATCTGCGTACAATGACACCTTTGTTTTTAAGCCCTGTATTTCTAATCCCCTGATATTATTATTGGATCTGATTTTAATAGCTAACATCTCGATGGCCACAATAAATAGATATGCCGATAGTGGACAACCTTGTTTCACTCCTCTTGATAGTTTAAAACTTTCGGAGAAATAGCCATTATTTACTATTTTACACCTAGGGTTACTATACATGATTTTGACCCATTTTATAAGAGATTCTCCAAAATTGAAATGCTCCAGTCATTTATATATAAATTCCAGTCGAACTTTATCAAATGCCTTTTCGAAGTCTGCTATGAATAGCAGGCCTGGTTTCCCGTATTTTCCATAGTGTTCTATTGTTTCCAATACTTGCCTTATATTATCTCCAATGTATCTTCCATGTAAAAAACCTGTCTGATTAGAATGAATAATATCCGACAATACCTTTTTAATTCTATGCGCTATACATTTTGCTAGGATTTTTGCATCACAACACTGAAGTGTAAGGGGCCTCCAATTTTGTAAATGGACTGGATCTTTATATTTTCCACTTGTATCCTGTTTCAGTAATAATGAGATCAGACCTTCTTCTTGAGTGTCAGATAATCTACCATTTACATAGGAGTGGTTAAAACATGCTAATAACGGTCCTCTTAGTATATCAAAAAGGTTTGGTATACCTCGATTGGTATGCCATCCAACCCTGGAGTTTTCCCCCGACTTAAAGTCTTTAATTGCATCCAGAAGTTCCTCCTCTGTAATTTCACCTTCACATGAGTCTTTCTGTGTGGCTGTTAATTTGACATTATCAATAGAAAAAAAATCTCTACAATTAGCTTCAGTTAGAGGAGATGGAGGCGACTGAAAAGAAAACATATGCTTAAAATACTTTGTTTCTTCCTTCAAAATATAATTAGGTGAATTATGGGTGACTCCGTCAATTGTAACTAGTTTCATTAAGTTATTTTTGGTAGCATTCCTATGTTGAAGATTAAAAAAGAATTTTGTGCATTTTTCCCCATATTCCATCCAGTTTGCTTTATTTTTATAATATATTACACTTGATCTTTCTTGAATAAGTTTTTCCATTTCTTTTTGTTTTTCCTCTAATTTATTCTGAGCCTCTATGTTACAGTTTTTATTGCCATCTATCTGTTCTGTTAGACTTTCTATTTCCTTTCTTAGTATAAACTCTTTTGACCTAAATTGCTTTTGTTTTCGAGATGAGTACTGAATTGCATGGCCTCTAAAGGCACATTTAAAGGTGTCCCATACAATAAGGGGATTCGCTGTACCTATGTTATGTTGGAAAAAGTCAGTTATAAATTCCTTTGTTCTAATTATAAATAAATTATCATCTAATAGGCTTTGATTAAATTTCCAATATCCTCGCCCACGTGGAAATTCAGTCAGAGTAATGTATATGCCTATTATATGATGGTCCGACCGCATTATGTCCCCTATCAACACTTTTTTTTACTTTTGGTGCCAACGAGAATGAGATAAGAAAGAAGTCAAGACGACTAGCTTGATTCAGTCTCCGCCATGTATATCTCACTAGATCAGCATATTTAAGCCTCCATATATCTACTAGTTCTAATGTATCCATGACATTCACAATTTCCTTAAGAGCATGTGGGTGATTGTTTGTGGTGTGATTTCCTTTTCGGTCCATTGAGCTATTTAAAACAGTATTATAATCCCCCACCATAATAATATTGTCTTGAGTTGCTTGCAGGCTTGATAATTTATTATATATATTGTCAAAGAATTGTGGATCATCATTATTTGGTCCGTAAAGGTTAATGAGCCATATCTGTTTATGGTCCAATACCATATTTAAAATAATCCATCTACCTTGCGTATCTATTTGGACAATTTGCACATTTGGATCGAAATTACTATTAATTAATATCATCACCCCTTTTGAATTTCTTTGCCCATGGGAGAAGTATATTTCCCCCCCCCATTATTTTTTCCACGCTACTTCATCTCGAATTGTTGAATGAGTTTCCTGTATACAATAGATATTATATTCCTTCTCTTTGAGCCATGTAAATATTGTTCTTCTTTTGTTATTATCAGCTAAGCCATTACAATTATAACTGGCTATACTTATTTCACCATACACCATAATGAGATACAAGTTTCAAGTCTATTTATCATTATATATGTTTGTAAATTTATCAATAAAAAATAGCGTAATGATTGAGTGTCCATATAGCTGTACCGTGATATTTGCATTGCTACGGAGTAACCCTTCAATTGTTCTCCACTAATTCCCCGCTAAAGCCCCTCCCCATCCCAAGTTGAGCCGTCATCCCAGTGATCAGCATCCCACCCACGTCCCTCCGTATCCCTAAGGCCCCGAGAGGCCAGGACCCATCCATCGATAACAGCACACAGTGCCACCCACAAAACAGAAGCAGGTTAACCGCCAAAAGCATTTCCAATGCTTTTACCTCTATATATATATATCTATATAACTATTATTATTATTTTTATTATGCATATCCTATTTTCCATCATTATCAATTAATATGCGTAATAATGTCGGCAGTTCACGCATAGGATTCTAACATATAACCAGGATTGCCATTGTATTACATTTAATTCATTGACAAGCAATTATTATCCTAGCAAATAATTCCCGCGGTCCATCCCATACCCCCCCCAACATCCCCACCCCCCCACAACAGATGCCAGACCAGCACACACGCACATACTCACATACTCCAACACACTCAACCCCCCTCCTCCACAATCCACCATAAAATCCGATACTCAACGGCTGTTATATCCCAGAGCCCAACTCGAGAAATAACTTGATCTACGAGTGCACATACAGTTAAAGCTGATTGAGAAAGCATGCAGATTGAGCAGAAATTGATAACAATGTGAGATTTGATTAATCTACTTAATCTATGTCAAGTCCTAGGTGATGGAGATCAGATCCACCCTCTTCACCTGAGACACAAACACTCTGATCCCCTGTTGTAACCATTTTCCCAAGCATCTCCATGCGGTCAGACCTTTGATTGTTTTGTGCCACCTGGGCCACAATGATAAACCCCCTCTCTGACTTCTTTGTGAACTGTAGGAACAAACAGGTTCAGAACAGAGTGTCCAAGCTTGTTTAGAGTACTTTATTACTGGATGCACATGTTTATGCAGGATTGCATGTGCGTGTGTGTCACGTTCGTTGAAGGACGGGACTTACCAAGGCGCAGCGTGATATGCATACATGTTCATTTAAACTTAATAAACACTCGACAAAACAATAAACGAAACGAAATGTGAAGTCCAAGGTAGACACAAACAACATACCTTATACGGAACAAGATCCCACAACCCACTAGTGCCAAAAGGCTGCCTAAGTATGGTCCCCAATCAGAGACAACTAGCGACAGCTGCCTCTGATTGGGAACCACACAGGCCAACATAGAACTACCCATCCTAGAAAACCCACATAGTATATGCACAAACAAAAAATACACACACCCTGACTCAACATATAAGAGTCCCCTGAGTCAGGGCGTGACAGTGCCCCCCCCCCCCCAAAGGTGCGGACTCCGACCGCACAACATAAACATAACAGGGTAGGGGCCGGGTGGGCATTCCGCCTCGGAGGCGGATCCGGCTCGGGGGGTGATGACCTCTCACTCTTCGCCTCCCTGTTGCGCCCCTGGTCTGGTCTGAACCTCGGCGCGCTACTTCCCCTCTCCTTCCTCCCACGATACGCCAGTCCCTGTCTGGACCCTGGTGTGGGAGACCCCGAACCTGGAGAGGGGCTGACGTCATGGTCTGGACTGGAGCCGCTGACCAGAGCTGGACACCGGTGGAGCGGACTGCTCTGGCTCCGGAGTGTAGCCGCTGACCGGAGCAGGACTGGACCCCGGTGGAGCGGACTGCTCTGGCTCCGGAGTGGCGCAGCTGACTGGAGCTGGATCAGGCACCGGTGGAGCGGACTGCTCTGGCTCCGGAGTGGAACAGCTGACCGGAGCTGGATCAGGCACCGGTGGAGCGGACTGCTCTGGCTCCGGAGTGGAACAGCTGACCGAAACTAGATCAGGCACCGGTGGAGCGGACTGCTCTGTCTCCGGGGTGGAGCAGCTGACCAGTGCCGGACCAGGCACCGGTGGAACGGGCATGGGCCGTGCCGGACTGGACAAACGCACCACAGGCTTGGTGCGAGGGGCAGGAACGGGCCGCGCCAGACTGGCGACGCGCACCACTGGCTTGGTGCGAGGAGCGGGTACAGGCCGGGCCGGGTTGGCGACGTGCACCACTGGCTTGGTACGAGAAGCAGGAACAGGCCGGGCCGGGCTGGCGACGCGCACCACTGGCTTGGTGCGAGGGGCAGGAACAGGCCGGGCCGGGCTGGCGACGTGCACCACTGGCTTGGTGCGGGGAGCAGGAACGGGCCGGACCGGACTGGCGACATGCACCACTTGCTTGGTGCGAGGAGCAGGACTGGGTTCCTTGATTAACCCCCGCTCCTTCTGCTGCCTAACCAGCTCCTCTCGCCGTGCCTCTACACCTTCCTTCTGCTCCCTCTGAACCAATAGCCCCCGTAATCTGGTGGCCTCCTCTCCTAACCAGCAGATCCGCCCTATCGCGGCCTCCTGCTGCCTCGTCGTCCACACCGTGTGCCCCCCCAAAAATGTTCTTGGGGTTGCCTCTCCACCCTGATCCCTTTCAGGGCCTCCATCTTCCTTGCCAGATCCTCTCTTATCTCCTGCCAAGTCCATCCTCTCTGCTCCTCCTCGGCACACTGCTTGGTCCAGGTCTGGTGGGATCTTCTGTCACGTTCGTTGAAGGATGGGACGGACCAAGGCGCAGCGTGATATGCATACATGTTTATTTAAACTTAATAAACACTCGACAAAACAATAAACGAAACGCAAAGTCCAAGGTAGACACAAACAACATACCTTATACGGAACAAGATCCCACAACCCACTAGTGCCAAAAGGCTGCCTAAGTATGGTCCCCAATCAGAGACAATGAGCGACAGCTGCCTCTGATTGGGAACCACACCGGCCAACATAGAACTACCCATCCTGGAAAACCCACATAGAATATGCACAAACAAAAAATACACACACACTGACTCAACATATAAGAGTCCCCTGAGTCAGGGCGTGACAGTGTGTGAGAAAGGGTTTGGCCTGTGAAAAGTATTGTATTTGCATTGAAAAAAAAAATATTTTCAACATGTAAGTACACAACTGCCATATTTGCATATTACTCCAGAGTTACTTGAGCATCACTTTCTGCAGTTGATGAACAGGTGAGCATTATATCAGTGATCCATGTTTGAGCAGTGTCCCAGTGACGTTGGAGTGCTATTTGGGCATTGATCCAGCGTTTGTACAGCATTGTGTGTGTGGCCTGTGGTTATGTCTCTCCTCACTCCCCCCCGTTTCTACTGATAGTGATCAGAGGAAATCTTTGAGTTCCGTTTTAGCTCAACAGTCATGCCACACACACACACACACACACACACACACACAAATACAAACACACACACACACACATACACACAAACACACACACACACAAACACATGAACACATACAGTACAGACACAAACAAACACACTCACATATAATAGCATGCAGTGACACCCCCCACACACACACACATACATACACACACACGCACGCACCCAGACACATTCAGCTGGCCAGTGTGTCCTCTGTCAAACAGAGGAAGCTGATGATTAGTACCCTGAGGCGGGGGAGGAGGGAGGGTGACAGAGAGGAAAAGAGGAGGGGGAGGAGGAGGGAGGGGGGACAGATAGGAACATGGGGAGGGGGGTGAAGGAGGGGGACAGAGAGGAACAGAGGAGGGGGAGGGGGGCAGAGAGGAACAGAGGAGGGGGAGGAGGGAGGGGGGACAGATAGGAAATGGCTGGAGGATGGATGGTGACAGATAGAAACAGAGGGAGGGGGACAGATAGGAACAGAGGGGGGGGCAGAGAGGAACAGAGGAGGGGGAGGAGGGAGGGGGGCAGATAGGAACAGAGGAGGGGGAGGAGGAAGGAGGACAGAGAGGGACAGAGGAGGGGGGAGGGGGGACAAATAAGAACAGAGGAGGGGGAGGAGGGAGGGGGACAGATAGGAATAGAGGAGGGGGAGGGAGGGGGACAGATAGGAACATGGGGAGGGGGACAGATAGGAATAGAGGAGGGGGAGGAGGAGGGAGGGGTACAGATAGGAACATGGGGAGGAGGGAGGGGGACCGATAGGAACAGGGGGAGGAGGGAGGGTGACATATAGGAACAGAGGGAGGGTGACATATACGAACAGGGGGAGGAGGGAGAGTGACAGATAGGAACAGAGGAGGGGGAGGAGGAGGAGGGAGGGGGACAGATAGGACATGGAGAGGAGGGAGGGGGACAGATAGGAACAGAGGAGGGGGAGGAGGGAGGGGACACAGAGGTACAGAGGAGGGGGGAGGAGGGAGGGGGGACAGATAGGAACGGAGGAGGGAGGGGGACAGAGAGGAACAGAGGAGGGGGAGGAGGGAGGGGGACAGAGAGGTACAGGGAGAGGAGGGAGGGGGACAGATAGGAACAGGGAGAGGAGGGAGGGGGGACAGATAGGAACAGAGGAGGGGAGGAGGGAGGGGGACAGAGAGGAAAAGAGGATGAGGAGGAGGGAGGAGGAAAGATAGGAACAGAGGAGGGGGAGGAGGGAGGGAGACAGAAAGGAACAGAGGAGGGGGAGGGGGGGGGACAGAGAGGTACAGAGGAGGGGGAGGAGGAAGGCAGACAGACAGAGAGGAACAGAGGAGGGGGAGGAGGAATGGAGGGGGACAGAGAGGAACAGAGGAGGGGGAGGGGGACAGATAAGAACAGGGAGAGGAGGGAGAGGGACAGATAGGAACAGGGAGAGGAGGGAGAGGAACAGAGGGAGGGGGAGGAGGGAGGGGGACAGATAGGAACAATATCAACAATATGGATTGGCAATCGGAAGCTTTCAGTATCCTGCCGCTCCACTGTGCTGGGGGGGGTGGGTAGAGGGGGGAGAGAGGGAGGAAGAGGGAGGGAGAGAGGGAATAGATAGAGAAAAAGAGAGAGAATGAGGGATGGAGAGAGACCAAAATAGGTGGGATGTAAAGAATTGCTTTCTACTGTGTGGTGTCTGACCGCTGTCGCACAGAGAGTGAGAGTGGCGCTACAGAAAGGGAAAGTAGTACGATTATTGACACAGGATGTGGAGGTCCGGACAACAGGAAGAACTAGGCCAATGACTCTGCCCTCTAGCAAACCCAACCCGACCTTCAACCCTTTTGACGATGCTAAGAGCCAGGATGACATCTGCATGGCCTATTACCAATAGTTTGTGTGTGTGTGTTTGAGTTCACTGAAAAGCCAGCTCCATAACTTAAGTGCCGCACCAATCCTCTTATTGTTTATCATCTGATTGTGTGTGTTCTCTTCTACTTTCCTTTCACTATCTCTCCTCTCTTTCTGTTTGTGTCTATCAGCCCTGTGATGTCTTTGTCCTGCAGTGTGAACTGTTTCTGTGCTCTGGTATGACTATTGATTCATAGTCAGATAAGTCAACCTGACCACAGCCACAGCACAGCATAGCTCCCAGAGACTTGTACTTTGGATTAGAATGGGAGGAGGTACGGTGTGTTTGTGTAATTGTTCATCATACTTCAACGCCTATCCACCACAGAGAAAAACACACTCCCAGACCAAAACACGCAAGCACACAGAAATGAAAGCATATGCACACATGCACACACCCACACCCACACACCCACACTCGTACACACGCACACACACACACACACACACACACATTCACACACAGTCACACACAATCCAGCTGTCAGCCCAGCCTGATTCCAATGAGGAAGTGGGTTTAAAAACAAATGACGTGCTTAGCCATTTAGTATGTTCTGGACACTGTTTTTCCTGGGGCAGGAATGCGGACAGGAATGTGTTTTGTTCCGGTAGCGCTTTGACAAAAAAAAGAAAGCGAGAGAGAGAGAAAGTGAAAGAGAGAGCAAGAGCAAGAGAACAAAAACATTTATGAAAAAAAATAGAGAAAGTGGATAACAGAAAGCAGAGGAGCCAAAAGGAGGAGAGGACGAAAACATAGCTCAATTAGTCTTGTGTGTTAACCACTGGGCCGTAGTCAAACCCACAGACCACTGGGCCATAGTCAATCCCACAGACCACTGGGCCATTGTCAAACACACAGACCACTGGGCCGTAGTCAAACCCACAGACCACTGGGCCGTAGTCAAACCCACAGACCACTGGGCCGTAGTCAAACCCACAGACCACTGGGCCGTAGTCAAACCCACAGACCACTGGGCCGTAGTCAAACCCACAGACCACTGGGCCGTAGTCAAACACACAGACCACTGGGCCATAGTCAAACACACAGACCACTGGGCCATAGTCAATCCCACAGACCACTGGGCCATTGTCAAACACACAGACCACTGGGCCATAGTCAAGCCCACAGACCACTGGGCCATAGTGAAACCCACAGACCACTAGCCCATAGTCAAACACACAGACCACTGGGCCATAGTCAAACCCACAGACCACTGGGCCGTAGTCAAACCCACAGACCACTGGGCCATAGTCAAACACACAGACCACTGGGCCGTAGTCAAACCCACAGACCACTGGGCCGTAGTCAAACCCACAGACCACTGGGCCGTAGTCAAACCCACAGACCACTGGGCCGTAGTCAAACCCACAGACCACTGGGCCGTTGTCAAACCCACAGACCACTGGGCCGTAGTCAAACCCACAGACCACTGGGCCATAGTCAAACACACAGACCACTGGGCCATAGTCAAACCCACAGACCACTGGGCCATAGTCAAACCCACAGACCACTGGGCCATAGTCAAACCCACAGACCACTGGGCCATAGTCAAACCCACAGACTACTGGACCATAGTCAAACCCACAGACCACTGGGCCATAGTCAAACCGACAGACCACTGGGCCATAGTCAAACCCACAGACCACTGGGCCATAGTCAAACCCACAGACCACTGGGCCGTAGTCAAACCCACAGACCACTGGGCCATAGTCAAACCCACAGACCACTGGACCATAGTCAAACCCACAGACCACTGGGCCATAGTCAAACCCACAGACCACTGGGCCATAGTCAAACCCACAGACCATTTGGCTGTAGTCAAACCCACCGACCACTGGGCCATAGTCAAACCGACAGACCACTGGGCCATAGTCAAACCCACAGACCACTGGGCCATAGTCAAACCCACAGACCATTGGGCCATAGTCAAATCCATGGATCACTGGGCCGTAGTCAAACCCACAGATCACTGGGCCGTAGTCAAACCCACAGATCGCTGGGCCGTAGTCAAACCCACAGACCACTGGGCCATAGTCAAACCCACAGACCACTGGGCCATAGTCAAACACACAGACCACTGGGCCATAGTCAAACCCACAGACCACTGGGCCATAGTCAAACCCACAGACCACTGGGCCATAGTCAAACCCACAGACCACTGGGCCATAGTCAAACCCACAGACCACTGGACCGTAGTCAAACCCACAGACCACTGGGCCATAGTCAAACCGACAGACCACTGGGCCATAGTCAAACCCACAGACCACTGGGCCATAGTCAAACCCACAGACCACTGGGCCGTAGTCAAACCCACAGACCACTGGGCCATAGTCAAACCCACAGACCACTGGACCATAGTCAAACCCACAGACCACTGGGCCATAGTCAAACCCACAGACCACTGGACCGTAGTCAAACCCACAGACCACTGGGCCATAGTCAAACCCACAGACCATTTGGCTGTAGTCAAACCCACCGACCACTGGGCCTTAGTCAAACCCACAGACCACTGGGCCGTAGTCAAACCCACAGATAACCGGGCCGTAGTCAAACCCACAGACCACTGGGCCTTAGTCAAACCCACAGACCACTGGGCCATAGTCAAACCCACAGACCACTGGGCCTTAGTCAAACCCACAGACCACTGGGCCATAGTCAAACCCACAGACCATTGGGCCATAGTCAAATCCATGGATCACTGGGCCGTAGTCAAACCCACAGATCACTGGGCCGTAGTCAAACCCACAGATCGCTGGGCCGTAGTCAAACCCACAGATCACTGGGCCGTAGTCAAATCAAATCAAATCAAATTGTATTGGTCACATACACATATTTAGCAGATGTTATTGCGGATGTAGCAAAATGCTTGTGTTCCTAGCTCCAACAGTGAGGTAGTACCTAACAATTCACAACAATACACACATCTGAAAGTTAAAGAATGGAATTAAGAAATTGATAAATATTAGGACGAGCATTGTCAAGTGGCATTGACTAAAATACAGTAGAATAGAATACAGTAGATGAGTAAAGCAGTATGTAAACATTATTAAGATAAATAGTGTTTCATTATTAAAGTGGCCAGTGATTCCATGTCTATGTATATAGGGCAGCAGCCTCTACGGTGCAGGGTTGAGTAACCAGGTGGTAGCCGGCTAGTGATGGCTATGTAACAGTCTGATGGCCTTGAGATAGAAGCTGTTTTTCAGTCTCTTGGTCCCAGCTTTGATGCACCTGTACTGACCTCGCCTTCTGGAAGATAGAGGGGTGAACAGGCTGTGGCTTGGGTGGTTGATGTCCTTGATGATCATTTTGGACTTCCTGTGACATCAGGTGCTGTAGGTGTCCTGGAGGGAACCACAGACCACTGGGCCGTTGTCAAACCTACAGACCACTGGGCCATAGTGAAACCCACAGAACACTGGGCCATAGTCAAACATATAGACCACTGGGCCATAATCAAACCCACATACCACTGGGCCGTAGTCAAACCCACAGACCACTGGGCCGTAGTCAAACCCACAGACTGCTGTCCGTAGTCAAACCCACAGACCGCTGGGCCGTACTCAAACCCACAGACCACTGGGCCTTAGTCAAACACACAGACCACTGGGCCGTAGTCAAACCCACAGACCACTGGTTCGTAGTCAAACCCACATGGTTCTCATTACTGTTGTTATGATGCCTTGTCCTCTTTTTAAAAAAAGTGCTACCTAGAACCTAAAATGGTTCTTCAGCTGCCCCCATGGAGAACCCTTTAAGAACCCTTTTTGGTTCCAGGTAGAACCCTTTTGGTTCCAGGTAGAACCCTTTCAGGTTCCATGAAGAACGCTTTCCACTGAGAGTTCCACATGGAACCCAAATTGGTTCTACCTGGAACCAAAAAGGGTTCTCCTCTGGGGACAGCCTAAGAATCCTTTTGGTGTCAAGGGGTGCTGAAGGTGGGTGTGGTGCATGAATCAAGCGCAGGACGCAGAAGCTCAGTCCAAAAGACTTTAGTGCAATATTCACGTAGAAAATAAGCACAATAAGCCCGAAGGCGAAATAACGGCGCACACAGGCGTCAAACAAACGCCGCACTAACATGTGCGAAAAACCTCTTCAAAACACTGGAGGGAAGTACGTAGCTCCAACACGAAACAGAAGAGCAATCACACACAAAGACAAACACACACAACAAGAACTAAATAGGACACTAACGAGGACTAACAAGACACAGGTGTACAACATCAAGACAAAACCAAACGAACATGAAACATAGATCGGTGGCAGCTAGTACTCCGGGAGCGACGACCGCCGAAGCCTGCCGAACCAGGAGGAGGAGCAGCCTCGGCGAAACCGTGACAGTACCCCCCCTCGACGTGCGGCTCCAGCCGTGCGCCGACCCCGGCCTCGGGGACGACCAGGAGGACGCGGAGCAGGGCGCGCGGGATGGTCCCGGTGTAACTCCGACAGGAGAGATGGGTCTAGGATGTCCCTCCGCGGCACCCAGCACCGCTCCTCCGGGCCGTACCCCTCCCACTCCACGAGATACTGGAGACCCCCATCCGGCGTCTTGAGTCCAAGATGGACCGAACGGTGTGCGCCGGAGCCCCCTCGATGTCCAGTGGGGCGGAGGAGTCTCCCCTATCTCATTGTCTTGGAGTGGACCAGCTACCACCGGCCTGAGAAGAGACACATGGAACGAGGGGTTAATATTCTTATACTCAACAGGTAGATGTAACCTATAACACACCTCGTTCAATCTTCTCAGGACTTTAAAGGGCCCCACAAACCGCCGACCCAGCTTCCCGGCAGGGCAGGCGGAGGGGTAGGTTTCTGGTAGAGAGCCAGACTCGATCTCCGGGTGCGTGCACCGGCCCCTCACTGCGGTGGAGATCGGCGCTCGCCTTGTGACGAAGGGACGGCCCGCTGCAGGTGGACGTGGGCAGCGTTCCACGTCTCTTCCGAGCGCCTCATCCAATCATCCACCGCAGGGGCCTCGATCTGGCTCTGCTGCCAAGGAGCCAGAACTGGCTGGTAACCTAACACACATTGGAAGGGGGTTAGGTTGGTAGAGGAGTGGCAGAGAGAGTTCTGGGCCATCTCGGCCCAGGGAATATACCGTGCCCACTCCTCCGGCCGGCCCTGGCAATACGACCTCAGAAACCTACCCACATCCTGGTTGACACGTTCTACCTGCCCGTTACTCTCCGGGTGGTACCCTGAGGTAAGGCTAACCGAGACCCCCAAACGCTCCATGAACGCTCTCCAAACACGGGAGGTAAACTGGGGGCCTCGATCAGACACTATATCCTCGGGTACCCCGTAATGCCGGAAGACGTGGGTAAATAGGGCCTCAGCGGTCTGTAGGGCGGTAGGAAGACCTTGACATAGGGAGAAGACGACAGGCCTTAGAGAACCGGTCCACAACGACCAGGATGGTGGTATTCCCCTGAGAGAGGGGAAGGTCTGTCACAAAATCCACCGGGAGGTGGGACCATGGTCGTTGTGGAACGGGCAGGGGTTGTAACTTACCCCTGGGCAGGTGTCTAGGCGCCTTACACTGGGCGCACACCGAGCAGGAGGAGACATAAACCCTCACATCCCTAGCCAAAGTGGGCCACCAGTATTTAGTGCTAAGGCAATGTACTGTCCGGCCAATACCCGGATGTCCAGAGGAGGGTGACGTGTGAGCCCAGTAAATGAGTCGATCCCGAATCTCGAGCGGAACGTACTTCCGACCCTCAGGACACTGTGGAGGGCTGGGGTCGGTACGCACCGCTCGCTCGATTCGGCATCGACCTCCCACACCACCGGTGCCACAAGGCAAGACTCCGGTAGTATGGGAGTGGGCTCAACGGACCTCTCCTCCGTGTCATACCGCCGGGACAGCGCATCTGCCTTACCATTCTGGGACCCAGGGATGTACGTGATTTTAAATACGAACCTGGTGAGAAACGTACTCCATCGAGCCTGGCGAGGGTTCAGTCTCCTCGCTGCCCGGATGTACTCCAGGTTCCGATGGTCAGTCAAAATGAGGAAAGGGTGTTGAGCCCCCTCAAGCCAATGCCTCCACACCTTAAGGGCTTGAACTACAGCTAACAGCTCCCTGTCCCCAACGTCATAGTTACGCTCCCGCCGGGCTGAGGCTTTTTGAGTAAAAGCACAGGGGCGGGGTTTAGGTGGCGTGCCGGACCGTTGAGCGAGAACGGCCCCTATACCAGCCTCAGACGCGTCTACCTCAACCTGAAAGGGTAATGCGGGATCCGGATGCGCCAGCACCGGAGCCGACGTAAACAGGTCCTTCAGTCTCCTAAAGGCCCTGTCCGCATCAGCTGACCACTGCAGGCGCACCGGACCCCCTTTCAGAAGGGACGTGATGGGAGCTGCCACCTGTCCAAAACCCCGGATAAACCTAGTAATTCGCAAAGCCCAAGAACTGCTGCACCTCTTTTACAGTGGTTGGAGTTTGCCAGTTACACACAGCGGACACACGATCCACCTCCATTCTCACCCCTGACGCGGACAACCGATAACCCAAAAAGGAGACCGACTCCTCGAAAAACAGACATTTCTCTGCCTTGACATATAGGTCGTGCTCCAACAGCCTCCTCAATACACGACGCACCAGGGTTATATGCTCGGCTCGGGTAGACGAGTACACCAGAATGTCATCAATGTACACGACCACCCCTTGTCCCTGCATATCCCGGAAAATGTCATCTACGAAGGATTGGAAGACTGAGGGAACATTCATCAACCCATATGGCATGACGAGATATTTGAAATGACCTGACGTGGTACTAAACGCTGTCTTCCATTCGTCGCCCTCCCTAATGCGCACCAAGTTATACGCGCTCCTGAGATCCAATTTTGTGAAAAACCGCGCTCCATGCAATGACTCTGTCATGGTCGCAATCAGAGGGAGTGGATAACTGTATTTCACAGTAATCTGATTGAGACCACGGTAATCAATGCACGGGCGCAACCCTCCATCTTTCTTCTTCACAAAAAAGAAACTCGAGGAGGCGGGAGAAGTGGAGGGCCGAATGTATCCCTGTCTCAAAGATTCGGCTATGTAAGTCTCCATAGCTTTTCTCTCCTCTTGAGACAAAGGATACACGTGGCTCCGTGGGAGCGCCTGCTCCTGCCTGGAGATCAATCGCACAATCCCCCTGTCTATGAGGAGGCAACTGCGTCGCCCTAGTTTTACTAAACACGAGAGCTTAATCCCCATATTCAGGCGGAATGTGCAGTGCGGGCACTTGGTTTGGACTTTCCACCGAAGTCGCCCCCACGGAAACACCCAGACATCGCCCCTCGCACTGAGCAGACCACCCATCGAGAGCCCTCTGTTGCCACGAAATAGCAGGGTTATGGGTGCTTAACCAGGGAATTCCCAGCACCACTGTGTACGCTGGAGAGTCGATCAGATACAGCTGTATTGTCTCTTCATGACCCCCCTGCGCACACATCCTAAGTGGTGCTGTGATCTCCCTAATCAACCCCGACATCAACGGGCGGCTATCTAAGGCATGAACGGGAAAAGCTTTGTCAACAGGTAGGAGAGGGATCCCTAAATCTAAACAAAACTTCCGATCAACAAAATTCCCAGCTGCGCCTGAATCTACTAGCGCCTTATGCTGGGAATGAGGTGCAACCTGTGGAAAACACACAGGTATACAAAAGTGCGCAACAGAAAGCTCTGGGTAAGTGGGGACGTCTACTCACCTGGGAGGCCCCCAGTGCGTGGCCTGTTGTCTTCTCCCCCGGAGAACCCTCCCCAGCACCTGGCCGCAGTGTGCCCTCCACGACCGCACTTGGTGCAGGAGACAGGCCCCCTCGGGCTCCTCCTCCTCCTTTCTCTAGCTGCCGGCACCCCGAGCTCCATAGGGCTCGGCTCGGAGGTGCCGGAGGCGAAATGGACGGACCTCCCTCGGGACGTCCACGGGTGGCCAGCAGGGTGTCCAGACGGATGGACATATCGACCAACTGGTCGAAGGTGAGATGGGTATCCCTGCAGGCCAACTCACGTTGAACGTCCTCCCGTAGGCTACATCGAAAATGGTCGATGAGGGCCCGTTCATTCCACCCTGTGTCCGCCGCTAGTCCGGAACTCTAGAGCAAACGCCTGTGCGCTCCTCCTCCCCTGTCTCAGGTGGACTAGACGCTCCCGGCGTAGGATATGGTGTTGGCGTCCATCTTCCTCCACTCGGCGTTAGCCCACTCCAACGCCTTGCCCGTGAGACAGGAGATGAGGGCGGAAACGCTCTCGTGTCCCGAGGGCACCGGGTGTACAGTGGCCAGGTAGAGGTCCACCTGCAGGAGGAACCCCTGACACCCGGCAGCTGTTCCGTCATACGCCCTCGGGAGCGAGCGAATCCCCCCTGGGTTCCGGACCTGGGACTGGTGGACCGGCCGATGGGGTTGGCAGGGTAGGTGGAGTGTGGGTACCCCACTGGCCTCCCATCGGTGCAGGGTGTTGATGACGTCCTGTAGAGCGGTCCCCAGTTGTCGTATCTAGTCATCTTGGCCGCGAACATGCTCCTCGGCGACTCAGGCGTAACTGCAGATCCTGCTGATTCCATTTTTGGTGTGTGATTCTGTCAAGGGGTGCTGAAGGTGGGTGTGGTGCATGAATCAAGCGCAGGACGCAGAAGCTCAGTCCAAAAGACTTTAGTGCAATATTCACGTAGAAAATAAGCACAATAAGCCCGAAGGCGAAATAACGGCGCACACAGGCGTCAAACAAACGGCGCACAAACATGTGCGAAAAACCTCTTCAAAACACTGGAGGGAAGTACGTAGCTCCAACACGAAACAGAAGAGCAATCACACACAAAGACAAACACACACAACGAGAACTAAATAGGACACTAACGAGGACTAACAAGACACAGGTGTACAACATCAAGACAAAACCAAACGAACATGAAACATAGATCGGTGGCAGCTAGTACTCCGGGGACGACGACCGCCGAAGCCTGCCCGAACCAGGAGGAGGAGCAGCCTCGGCCGAAACCGTGACATTTGGAACCCTTTTTTCTAAGAGTGTAGCTGGTACGGTTGCATAATTATGCCTGATATTAGGGTTATAGTCTTAACCGTCCAGTTAAACCCTCAGGGTAGTCCTGTGCTGCTCTACTCACTAGCTCATTAGGGGAGAGAGAGGAGCCCAATGGCCTAGCCACCTGAGAGATGGACGAAGCCTGAAGATATTTAGCAGGTATCAGCACAGCAAGACATATCACACAACATCTCTGTCACATCACTTAGTACTGCAGGAGAGGTTTCTGAGAACGTATCTTGATATATCTGCATCTAATCTATTTGTGTGTGTGTGTGTGTATGTGCGTGCGTGTGTGCGTGTGCATGTGTGTGTGTGCATGCATACTCAAATAATGCATTCTCTTTTTCAGAAGTAAAGGAAGAGAGGATGTCAATATAATGTTTATTATGAGATAACATGATAAATGTACTAACTATAAAGGAGACCAAGCTGGACAGCTTTATACTGTATTGTTGAACACAGCGATCTACATGAAATCCATTGTTTTTAATGCCCCGAAAGGGAAGGCCCTAACTTTTGTTTTGGGTGTTATTTTGGTGTGGCTGCCTTTGTTATGGTCCCCCTGTCTTCCTATTGGAAGGTCTCCTGAGGGAAGACCGTGTGCTGTTCCTGATGAGAGCCTGCCTAATTATTTATTTATCTCCACCTTTCCTCCCTCCAGTCTCCATCGCTCATATAATGGAGCACTAATACCCGAAAGAGACCCCCGTACCCCTCTCCTCTCCTCCTCCCCTCTACCTCCATCCTCCCCGCCTCTATAATCAATGTCTATCTCTGTCTGGAGTCTGTCTGTTTAGTCCCCTCTCTCACACCAAAACACAACTTGCAGGCAGGTGCCAACTCACATGCACATATGGCCCAGCTCTCTCCCTTATGTCAAAATGATATTGGATATTATACGACCAGCCCCCACCCCTCTCTTTGTCTCTCTCTCTCTCTCTCTCTCTCTCTCTCTCTCTCTCTCTCTCTCTCTCTCTCTCTCTCTCTCTCTCTCTCTCTCTCTCTCTCTCTCTCTCTCTCTCTCTCTCTCTCTCTCTCTCTCTCTCTCTCTCTCTCTCTCTCTCTCTCTCTCTCTGTCTCTCAATTCAATTCAATTCAATTCAATTTAAGGGCTTTATTGGTTGGTAGAGCATGGCGCTTGCAACGCCAGGGTTGTGGGTTCGATTCCCACGGGGGGCCAGTATGAAGAAAAAAAAATGTATGCACTCACTAACTGTAAGTCGCTCTGGATAAGAGCATCTGCTAAATGACTAAAATGTAAATTAAACGTATGTTAACATTGCCAAAGCAAGTGAAGTAGATAATAAACAAAAGTGAAATAAACAATAAATATTAACAGTAAACATTACACTCAGAAATTCCAAAAGATTAAAGACATTTCAAATGTCATATTATGTCTATATACAGTGTTGTAACAATGTGCAAATAGTTAAAGTACAAATGGGAAAATAAATAAACATAAATATGGGTTGTATTTACAATGGTGTTTGTTCTTCACTGGTTGCCCTTTTCTTGTGGCAACAGGTCACAAATCTTGCTGCTGTGATGGCACAATGTGGTTTTTCACCCAGTAGATAAGGGAGTTTATCAAAATTGGGTTTGTTTTCGAATTCTTTGTGGATCTCTGTAATCTGAGGGAAATATGTGTCTCTAATATGGTCATACATTTGGCAGGAGGTTAGGAAGTGCAGCTCAGTTTCCACCTCATTTTGTGGGCAGTGTGCACATAGCCTGTCTTCTCTTGAGAGCCAGGTCTGCCTACGGCGGCCTTTCTCAATAGCAAGGCTATGCTCACTGAGTCTGTACATAGTCAAAGCTTTCCTTACGTTTGGGTCAGTCACAGTGGTCAGGTATTCTGCCACTGTGTACTCTCTGTTTAGGGCCAAATAGCATTCTAGTTTGCTCTGTTTTTTTGTTAATTCTTTCCAATGTGTCAAGTAATTATCTTTTTGTTTTCTCATGATTTGGTTGGGTCTAATTGTGTTGTCGTTGTTGTCCTGGGGCTCTGTGGGGTCTGTTTGTGTTTGTGAACAGAGCCCCAGGACCAGCTTGCTTAGGGGACTCTTCTCCAAGTTCATCTCTCTGTAAGTGATGGCTCTCTCTCTCTCTCTCTCTCTCTCTCTCTCTCTCTCTCTCTCTCTCTCTCTCTCTCTGTCTCTGTCTCTGTCTCTGTCTCTATGTCTCTCTCTCTCGACCCAAAGAAAGTCACAGCTAGGACATTTAAACATGGTGTATATGGTAAAATTGTGCATATGGTAACATGGTGTATATGGTAACATAGTGTATATGGTAACATAGTGTATATGATAACATAGTGTATATGATAACATAGTGTATATGATAACATAGTGTATATGGTAACATGGTGTATATGGTAACACAGTGTATATGGTAACATAGTGTATATGGTAACATGGTGTATATGATAACATAGTGTATATGATAACATAGTGTATATGATAACAGTGTATATGATAACATTGTGTATATGGTAACATGGTGTATATGGTAACATATTGTATATGATAACATAGTGTATATGGTAACATGGTGTATTTGGTAACATGGGGAATATGGTAACACAGTGTATATGGTAACACAGTGTATATGGTAACATAGTGTATGTGGTAACATGGTGTATATGATAACATAGTGTATATGATAACATAGTGTATATGGTAACATGGTGTATATGGTAACATAGTTTATATGATAACATAGTGTATATGGTAACATAGTGTATATGGTAACATGGTGTACAGTGGGGGGAAAAAGTATTTAGTCAGCCACCAATTGTGCAAGTTCTCCCACTTAAAAAGATGAGAGAGGCCTGTAATTTTCATCATAGGTACACGTCAACTATGACAGACAAATTGAGATTTTTTTTCTCCAGAAAATCACATTGTAGGATTTTTAATGAATTTATTTGCAAATTATGGTGGAAAATAAGTATTTGGTCACCTACAAACAAGCAAGATTTCTGGCTCTCACAGACCTGTAACTTCTTCTTTAAGAGGCTCCTCTGTCCTCCACTCGTTACCTGTATTAATGGCACCTGTTTGAACTTGTTATCAGTATAAAAGACACCTGTCCACAACCTCAAACAGTCACACTCCAAACTCCACTATGGCCAAGACCAAAGAGCTGTCAAAGGACACCAGAAACAAAATTGTAGACCTGCACCAGGCTGGGAAGACTGAATCTGCAATAGGTAAGCAGCTTGGTTTGAAGAAATCAACTGTGGGAGCAATTATTAGGAAATGGAAGACATACAAGACCACTGATAATCTCCCTCGATCTGGGGCTCCACGCAAGATCTCACCCCGTGGGGTCAAAATGATCACAAGAACGGTGAGCAAAAATCCCAGAACCACACGGGGGGACCTAGTGAATGACCTGCAGAGAGCTAGGACCAAAGTAACAAAGCCTACCATCAGTAACACACTACGCCGCCAGGGACTCATATCCTGCAGTGCCAGACGTGTCCCCCTGCTTAAGCCAGTACATGTCCAGGCCCGTTTGCTAGAGTGCATTTGGATGATCCAGAAGAGGATTGGGAGAATGTCATATGGTCAGATGAAACCAAAATATAACTTTTGGTAAAAACTCAACTCGTCGTGTTTGGAGGACAAAGAATGCTGAGTTGCATCCAAAGAACACCATACCTACTGTGAAGCATGGGGGTGGAAACATCATGCTTTGGGGCTGTTTTTCTGCAAAGGGACCAGGACGACTGATCCGTGTAAAGGAAAGAATGAATGGGGCCATGTATCGTGAGATTTTGAGTGAAAACCTCCTTCCATCAGCAAGGGCATTGAAGATGAAACGTGGCTGGGTCTTTCAGCATGACAATGATCCCAAACACATCGCCCGGGCAACGAAGGAGTGGCTTCGTAAGAAGCATTTCAAGGTCCTGGAGTGGCCTAGCCAGTCTCCAGATCTCAACCCCATAGAAAAACTTTGGAGGGAGTTGAAAGTCCGTGTTGCCCAGCGACAGCCCCAAAACATCACTACTCTAGAGGAGATCTGCATGGAGGAATGGGCCAAAATACCAGCAACAGTGTGTGAAAACCTTGTGAAGACTTACAGAAAACGTTTGACCTGTGTCATTGCCAATAAAGGGTATATAACAAAGTATTGAGAAACTTTTGTTATTGACCAAATACTTATTTTCCACCATAATTTGCAAATAAATTCATTAAAAATCCTACAATGTGATTTTCTGGAATTTTTTTTCTCATTTTGTCTGTCATAGTTGACGTGTACCTATGATGAAAATTACAGGCCTCTCTCATCTTTTTAAGTGGGAGAACTTGCACAATTGGTGGCTGACTAAATACTTTTTTCCCCACTGTATATGGTAACATGGTGCATATGATAACATAGTGTATATGGTAACATGGTGTATATGGTAACATGGTGTATATGGTAACACAGTGTATATGGTAACATAGTGTATATGGTAACATAGTGTATATGGTAACATAGTGTATATGGTAAGATGGTGTACAGTTGAAGTCGGAAGTTTACATACTCTTAGGTTGGAGTCATTAAAACTCGTTTTTCAACCACTCCACAAATGTCTTGTTAACAAACTATAGTTTTGGCAAGTCGGTTATTTTGTGCATGACACAAGTAATTTTTACAACAATTGTTTACAGACAGATTATTTCACTTATAATTCACTGTATCACAATTCCAGTGGGTCAGAAGTTTACATACACTAAGTTGACTGTGCCTTTAAACAGCTTGGAAAATTCAAGAAAATAATGTTGTGGCTTTAGAAGCATCTGATAGGCTAATTGACCTAATTTGAGTCAATTGGAGGTGTACCTGTGGATGTTTTTCAAGGCCTACCTTCAAACTCAGTGCCTCTTTGCTTGACATCATGGGAAAATCAAAAGAAATCAGCCAAGACCTCAGAAAAAAAATTGTAAACCTACACAAGTCTGGTTCATCCTTGGGAGCAATTTCCAAATGCCTGAAGGTACCGCGTTCATCTGTACAAACAATAATACGCAAGTATAAACACCATGGGACCACGCAGCCATCATACCGCTCAGGAAGGAGACGCGTTCTGTCTCCTAGAGATGAATGTACTTTGGTGCGAAAAGTGCAAATCAATTCCAGAACAACAGCAAAGGACCTTGTGAAGATGCTGGAGGAAACAGGTACAAAAGTATCTATAAAACGAGTCCTATATCGACATAACCTGAAAGGCCGCTCAGCAAAGAAGAAGCCACTGCTCCAAAACCGCCATAAAAAAGCCAGACTACGGTTTGCAACTGCACATGGGGACAAAGATTGTGTCAGAAAACGGCGACAGTGAAATGCGGTAGGCGAAGTCATACACAGGACACGGAGCTACTGGAAACCGTACTTTTAATGAAAGTCGCCAGTGAAATACACAGTCTCCAAACAACGGAGAAAATGAACGACCTGTACACTGTCGATGACACAAACAATAACACACAACACACAATGCACGACAGAGGGTTAAATAGGGAATACAATACAACATAATGGGGAACAGGTGTACACAATCAGACACAACAAGTCAAACACCGAAACATAGATTGGTGGCAGCTAGTACTCCGGGGACGACGAACGCCGAAGCCTGCCCGAGCAGGGAGGAGGAGCAGCCTCGGCTGAATCCGTGACAGATTGTACTTTTTGGAGAAATGTCCTCTGGTCTGATGAAACAAAAATAGAACTGTTTGGCAATAATGACCATCATTATGTTTGGAGGAAAAAGAGGGAGCTTGCAAGCCGAAGAACACCATCCCAACCGTGAAGCACGGGGGTGGCAACATCATGCTGTGGGGGTGCTTTGCTGCAGGAGGGACTGGTGCACTTCACAAAATAGATGGCATCATGAGGAAGGAAAATTATGTGGATATATTGAAGCAACATCTCAAGACATCAGTCAGGAATTTAAAGCTTGGTCGCAAATGGGTCTTCCAAATGGACAATGACAAAGTTGTGGCAAAATGGCTGAAGGACAACAAAGTCAAGGCATTGGAGTGGCCATCACAAAGCCCTGACCTCAATCCTATAGAAAATGTGTGGGCAGAACTGAAAAAGCGTTTGCAAGCAAGGAGGCCTACAAACCTGACTCAGTTACACCAGCTCTGTCAAGAGGAATGGTGTAGCTTGTGGAAGGCTACCCGAAACATTTGACACAAGTTAAACAATTTAAAGGTAATGCTACCAAATACTAATTGAGTGTATGTAAACTTCTGACCCACTGGGAATGTGATGAAAGAAATAAAAGCTGAAATAAATCTTTCTCTCTACTATTATTCTGACATTTCACATTCTTAAAATAAAGTGGTGATCCTAACTGACCTAAAACAGGGGATTTTTACTAGGATTAAATGTCAGGAATTGTGAAAAACTGAGTTTAAATGAATTTGGCTAAGGTGTATGTTAACTTCCGACTTCTATGGTAACATAGTGTATATGGTAACATAGTGTATATGGTAACATAGTGTATAAGGTAACATGCTGTATATGGCTACCAGCTCTCACAGTCTCACATCAGAATTAGACGTTCATCCATGTTTCTCAAACATCAAATTTAAAGTGTTTATGGTTAAGTTCAGGTATTAACTCAAAATGGTTAAGGTAAGGGTTAAGGTTTGGGATAGGCTTAAAACAAAAATATCCAAAACAATTTTCTATCGCTTGAATCGAATTTACAACCTTTTGAATCAGAGGCAGTAGCTAACACCCATCCCCCATCCCCCATCCCCCAAGCAAAACAGAAACCTACTTGCAGGTAACAGCAATCACTGTTGCCCCTAGTGGTCGGTTTCCACGTCATCTGCCGACATCCTCAGACATGGATGGACGTGGAATACTGACTTGTATCAGGGATGACCTGGTTGGTATATGGCATTGTTCTGCTCTCATGCCTCACACACTGACTGAGAGAGATAAGCATAAGCACCAGGGAATAGAGAATGGAGAGAAGGAGAGAACAGAGTGAAATAGAGGAGGAACCGTAGTACAGAGCAAGAATACAAGGAGGCAGGTAGGACAAAGACTGGGGAGGACAGAATGACCCACTCTCACAATCCATTGTCTTACTCTTTTTGTATTTTTCTCACATGATTTGTATCTCCCTCCCTCCTTTTTCCCCTACCTCTTTCTCTCTCTTTCTCTCTGTCTCTCGCTCTCCCCCTCTCTCTGTCTCTCTCCCCCCCCCCCCTCTCTCTCTCTCTTTCTCCCTCTCTGTCTCTCTCACTGAGTCTGATTGCCTGTTCTTGGGAGATTCCGAGATATTCCACAAGATTCCCAGAGATCTGACAGGAAGGAATGCAAACTTGGAAATTAAGGAATTCTTCGACCATATTTGTACATGTGCTGCTTGACCAAACATCATGGGAAAACATTCTCACAAACACACAAACATGAGCATGCTGTGACTTATACACAGACATGCCCTAAAAAGTACCCAAAACAAACACACACACTGCCCTCTGTTCAGTTCGTCTTTTTCTCACTTGAAACACCTATTCAAATGGCACTTCCTATCTGTATGAACACACTTTGTTTGATAACAATTGAGAGATCCATTCTCTCACACAACACACACTCACTCACACACACAGAACACACTTCCTCGTGTCACTGTTTTACAATGTTGCATAATCGTGTTGTTTGAGAATATAGTAAACAAACCAAACTTCCTCTTTCCATTGAAGCCTCTAAACCTAAAACAACATCTTTCTCTCTTTCTTCTTTCTTTTAACTCTCTCTCTCTCTCTCTCTCTCTCTCTCTCCCTCTCCCTCTCCCTCTCCCTCTCCCTCTCTCTCTCTCTCTCTCTCTCTCTCTCTCTCTCTCTCTCTTTCTATTTCTCACTCTTCTATCTCTCTCTCTCTCTCTGTCTCACTCTCTCTCTCTCTCGCTCTCTCTCTCTCTCTTTCTATTTCTCACTCCTCTCTCTCGCTCTCTCTCTCTATCTCTCTCTCTCTCACAGACCTTTCCCTGGGGTATAATATAATAAACTATATTATATTGTGTTTCCTATGGCAACCTAGCGATCTAACACCACTCATGCATTACCAAATATGGAGTCAGAGTCCTACTTTTTACTGTTGTTATGGGAAGCTGTATGAAGGGGGGGATGTTGTTATGGGAAGCTGTATGAGGGGGGGTTGTTATGGGAAGCTGTATGGGGGGTGTTGTTATGGGAAGCTGTATGAGGGGGGTGTTGTTATGGGAAGCTGTATGGGGGGGTGTTGTTATGGGAAGCTGTATGAGGGGGGGTGTTGTTATGGGAAGCTGTATGAGGCGGGGCATTGTTATGGGAAGCTGTATGGGGGGGTGTTGTTATGGGAAGCTGTATGAGGGGGGGTGTTGTTATGGGAAGCTGTATGAGGGTGGGGGGGTGTTGTTATAGGAAGCTGTATGAGGGGGGGTGTTGTTATGGGAAGCTGTATGAGGGGGGTGTTGTTATGGGAAGCTGTATGAGGGGGGGTGTTGTTATGGGAAGCTGTATGGGGGGTGTTGTTATGGGAAGCTGTATGAGGGGGGTGTTGTTATGGGAAGCTGTATGAGGCGGGGCATTGTTATGGGAAGCTGTATGGGGGGGTGTTGTTATGGGAAGCTGTATGAGGGGGGGTGTTGTTATGGGAAGCTGTATGAGGGTGGGGGTGTTGTTATAGGAAGCTGTATGAGGGGGGTGTTGTTATGGGAAGCTGTATGAGGGGGGGTGTTGTTATGGGAAGCTGAATGGGGGGGTGTTGTTATAAGAAGCTGTATAAGGGGGGTGTTGTTATGGGAAGCTGTATGAGGGGAGATGTTGTTATGGGAAGTTGTATGAGGGGGGATGTTGTTATTGCGAAGCTGTATGAGGGGGGATGTTGTTATGGGAAGCTGTATGGGGGGGTGTTGTTATGGGAAGCTGTATGAGGGAGAGATGTTGTTATGGGAAGCTGTATGAGGGAGAGATGTTGTTATGGGAAGCTGTATGAGGAGGGATGTTTTATGGGTAGCTGTGGGGGTGAATTATTGCCCTTGTGAGAGAGGTCAGAGACCGTCTACACACACGCACACACACACACACACACAATCCAGTGGTTCTGAGAAGAGCCTTGGAATGGGAGTCGGAACTATGTCTGCCTGAAGGTGAACAAACAGGGAAGAGGGATTTATATGATATTTCCCAGAAGGGCATTCCACAGGCCTGTCTGAACAAAGGAGAAAGGGGCAAGAAGGAAAATAGCTGAGGAAATAAACAGAGAGAGAAAGGGAGAGTGTAGTAATGAAAGGGCAGCAGGTAGGGCGGCAGGTAGCCTAGTGGTTAAGCGCGTTGGGCCAGTAAGCGAAAGGTTGCTGGTTTGAATCTCCAAAGTACCCTTGAGCAAGGCACTTAACCCTAGTTGCGCTGAATAAGATTGTCTGCTAAATGACTAAGATGTAAATGTGAAGAAGTTATTGAGAAAGAACTAGATTCCTGCCAGTTCTCCCTATGATGCAGTGTTTCTTGTAAGTGGGGTTTGATTTCATAACAACAACCAATTTATGACTTTAGAAAGTGTTTCCCAGACACCAAGCCCTGAGAAATGAGTCAAGATGTCCCAGCTGTGTGTGTGTGGTCAGCTTGTTTTCCATCTCCAGACATTCCTAGCTGTTTTTCCAGGTAGTGTTCTCATGGTCGCCATGGTGACTGTGGCCTCGCCCACACCTGGCCACCAGCTGAATGGAGCTCACCTCAGCCACACCCCTTCCTGCCTCTGATCAGAGAGAGAAGAACCGGGGGGGAGAGAGAGGAAGAGGAGAGAGAGATGGGGGACATGAAGAGAGGAAGAAATAAGGAGGAAGAAGACATGAGAGAAGGAGAGAGATAGTGAGGGAGAGGGAAAGGAGGAGTGGCAAGATGGGATGAAAAGGGAGAGAGAGAGGGAGTGTGAGGGACATAATGCAATGAGCTCATGCTCTGTCTCCCGAACCAGCCCCCAAGAGTGACTCATCCCTGGCAGGTGTGTGTAGGGTTAGGGTTAGGGGTTAGGGAAAATAGGATTTTGAATGAGACTGAATTGTGTGTCCCCACAAGGTTAGCTGTACAAGACTGTGTGTGCGTGTGTGTGTGCGTGTGTGTGTGTGCATGCATGTGTGTGCGTGAGTGTGTGCATGTGTGTGTTTACATCTGCTGTATGTCATGTCCGGGCGTGTCTAAAACACAACAGATAGAGAGCATGTTTCCTCAAGCACATAATTTCACCAGAACTTGCAGAGAGGATCTCAACAACAAGCTAGTTAGTTACAACACTGTCTGTCTGTCTGTCTGTCTGTGTGTCTGGTGTTTTAAACAACCTAATACAGTCATGAAGCAAGAGGGAGACATAAGTGATCTCCCCAATGAAAGAGAGAAAAGCAAGCAAGGAAAGGGAAAAAAGAGGAGACATGGTAAAGATGGAGGACGGGGGAAACTGAAGAAAGAGCCATAGAAAACAAGCAGTAGAGAGAGATGTTTCCTGTGTTTCTCCTGACCCTGTTCTCATTTCAAGAGCCAAAACACGGCGTCCCACCCTTCCACAACCCTGTTCTGCTGGAGCTATAACTACAACTCCCAGACATCCCGCCCTTAGCCTTGCTCCTTACCCCCTTGCCTCAAACTCCCCCTCCCTTCCCTCAGCAACAGGGCAACACCACCTGGACCATACTCAATGAGTGCTAAGTGGCAATGAGTCGTGTGTGTGTGTGTGTGTGCTTGTGTGCGTGCGTGTGTGCATGCGTGCGTGTGTGTGCATGTATGCGTATGTGTGTGTGGGTATTCATGGTGGTGAGTAGCAATGAGCTGTAGGTGTATACTGTATTAATGTGTGTGATGGTGGGTGTTAACGAGGCGTGTATATATGTGTGTGTAGTGTATGTTCTTGTTTGAGGTACATGGTGATGAGGCAGATCAAAACGCAGGCTTTCCTCCTCTCCCAACCTCGTCTCTCCTTCCTTTTTTCCTCCTCCTAATCCTGTCATAGTGGCAGTAATGGATCTGGGAAGATGCCTATGGACCATGACTGGCCACATGGACTATAGGGGAGGAGAGAGAGAGAGAGGGAGAGAGAGAGAGAGAGAGAGAGAGAGAGAGAGAGAGAGAGAGAGAGAGAGAGAGAGAGAGAGAGAGAGAGAGAGAGAGAGAGAGAGAGAGAGAGAGAGAGAGAGAGAGAGAGAGAGAGAGAGAGAGAGAGAGAGAGAGAGAGGAGGGAGAGGGGATGGAGAGGGAGGAGAGAAGGGAGAGGGAGAGAGAGGGGGGGGAGGAGGGAGAGGGAGGTGGAGAGGGAGAGAGAGAGGGAGGAGAGAAGGGAGGGAGAGGGAGGGGAGGACGGAGAGGGAGGGGGAGGAGAAAGGAGAGGTAGAGGAGAAGAGGAGAGTGGAGAGAGAAGAGGTAGAGGGAGAGGAGATGGTTAAAGGGTCTACAAGCCTGGTTATTAGTGGGAATATCACATACTCAAGAATAGTACAACACAGAACACATACACACACCTTCCCCAACAGATACACACAAACACACATACACACAGCATTGCTAATGTATGATCACTGTCCCAGATTGTCTTCCGGAAGCATTCCGTTTCCTGTGGTGTTATAGTGAGAGTCTGTGGCATGGCTGATGCCTCCCAGGAGGGGAGGATACATTTCTCCCTTTATACACCCAGGAACCAACCCCACTCCCTAACCACCTTTAGTACACACTCTCAAATACACACATACTGTATACTCTTTCTTTTTAACACACTCACACATGCACACACATAGGCGCGCATGCACACACACAAGACCTGGGTTCAAATACTATTTCGGGTATTTCAATTACTTTCAAAGATGTTTGGAAGTAAGTATTCTGATATTTTTTATTTTAATTGAATGTACTTGAGAATACACTTGGAAAGTATTGGCATGTACTTGCAAATCCTCAAATAAACAGAAAATTGTATTTTCAAATACATTCCAATATTTTCAAATACAGCATGGTATGGTATTACCCTTTCACAAAATATTTTGTAATTATGACAGTATGACAGTATGACAGTGTTTGTGTGTGTGTGTGTGAGTGTGTGTGCATGTGTGTGTGTGTTTGTGTGTGTAATTGGCCCTGTGATATTCAAACTACTGCTATAAACTCTGCCCTCACTCTACCCGTCACACACACCACTGTGAGTGGTCAATTGTGTGTGCGTGTGTGTGGGGGGGGGTGTCCATGGAGAACACTTTGGCTGTTTTATTATTTAATGGGATAAATTAGTGTGCTTAGTTAGACCTAACGAGCAGAGAGGAAGAGAGAGAGGGAGGAGAGGAGTGATGGATGAGACCTCGTTAAGAGAGACCAGATGGGACCTCTCCCTTCAGAATCCCTCAGTCCGTCCAGGATTGCACATTTTTTTTGCAAAATCAACAATTCCCTGCATATTATGCAAGGGCCTGCAAATGTCACTGCACTAATTCTGCATAAAACAGTCAAATCATCTCAAGATTATTGCATACAAATGTCTGATCACCGTTCTGCAAAAAGAGAACTCGCTATTTTAATCAATCACAGCACTTTTATCTCATAAAATGGTTCAATCAAGCAACACGTCAACAGTAGCGGTGAGTGGGTAAAATCACTGAGGGCGGCAGGTAGCTTAGTGGTTAAGAGCGTTGTGCCAGTAACCGAAAGGTCGCTGGTTCTAATCCCCGAGCCGACTAGGTGAAAAATCTGCCGATGTGCCCTTGAGCATGGCACTTAACCCTAATTGCTCTGGATAAGAGCGTCTGCTAAATGACTAAAATGTAAAATGTAAATGAAGCCAAGCCAGTAAAAAATTGCCATATTACAACCTATGTGTTGTGATAATTGCATTGTTTGCTCAATAAATTCTTTTAGTTCATATGCCTTGCCACCGTGACATATACAGCGCATTCGGAAAGTATTCAGATTCAGACTCCTTGACTTTTTCCAAATTTTGTTACGTTACAGCCTTATTCTAAAATGGATTCAATTGTTTTTTTCCTTCATCAATCTACACACAGTACCCCATAATGACAAAGAAAAAAATGGTTTTTAGACATTTTAGCAAATGTATTAAAAACAAAAAACTGAAATATCACATTTACGTAAGTATTCAGACCCTTTACTCAGTACTTTGTTGAAGCACCTTTGGCAGCGATTACAGCTTCAAGTCTTCTTGGGTATGATGCTACAAGCTTGGCATACCTGTATTTGAGGAGTTTCTCCCATCCTTCATTGCAGTTCCTCTCAAGCTCTGCCAGGTTGGATGGGGAGCGTCACTGCACAGCTATTTTCAGGTCTCTCCAGAGATGCTCGATTGGGTTCAAGTCCAGGGCTCTGGCTGGGCCACTCAAGGACATTCAGAGACTTGTCCCGAAGCCACTCCTGCGTTGTCTTGGCTGTGTGCTTAGGGTCGGAGTCCTGTTGGAAGGTGAACCTTCGCCCCAGTCTGAGGTCCTGAGCAATCTGGAGTAGGTTTTCATCAAGGATCTCTCTGTACTTTGCTCCGTTCATCTTTCCCTCGATCCTGACTAGTCTCCCAGTCCCTGCTGCTGAAAAAAATCCCCACATGTTTAACAGTCAGAAGGCCGCAGGCCCAGACGGATTACCAGGACGCGTACTCCGAGCATGCGCTGACCAGCTGGCAAGTGTCTTCACTGACATTTTCAACCTCTCCCTGACCCAGTCTGTAATACCTACGTGTTTCAAGCAGACCACCATATTCCCTGTTCACAAGAACGCCAAGGTAACCTGTCTAAATGACTATCGCCCTGTAGCGCTCACATCTGTGGCCATGAAATGCTTTGAAAGGCTGGTCATGGCTCACATCAACACCATCATCCCAGACACCCTGAACCCACTCCAATTTTCATACCTCCCCAACAGATCCACAGATGACGCAATCTCTACTGTACTCCACACTGTCCTTTCCCACAAAAGGAACACCTATGTGAGAATACTGTTCATTGACTACAGCTCAGCGTTCAACACCATAGTGCCCTCCAAGCTTAACCACTAAGATAAGAACCCTGGGACTGAACATCTTCCTCTGCAACTGGATTCTGGACTTCATGACAGGCCGCCCCCAGGTAGTGAGGGTTGGCAACAAGACATCAGCCACACTGACCCTCAACACGGGGGCCTCTCTGGGGTGCTTGCTTAGTCCCCTCCTGTACCCCCTGTTCAACCACGACTGCGTAGCCGCGCACGACTCAAACACCATTAAGTTTGCCAATGGTGGTAGGCCTGATACCTGAAAGCACTGAGACAGCCTATAGGGATGAAGTCAGAGACCTGACAGTGTGGTGCCAGGACAACAACCTCACCCTCAACGTCAGCAAGACAAAGGAGCTGATCATGGACTATAGGAAATGGAGGGCCGATCACACTCACATTCACATCAACGAGGCTGTAGTGGAGTGGGTCGAGAACTTCAAGTTCCTCTGTGTCGACATTACTAAGGATCTATCATGGTCCAAACACACCAACACAGTCGTGAAGAGGGCACGACAATGACTCTTCCCTCGCCGGATGCTAAAGAGATTTGGCATGGACCCTCAGATCCTCAAAAGGTTATTCAGCCGCACCATTGAGAGCATATTGACTGGCTGCATCACCGCTTGGTAGGGCAACTGCTTGGCATCTGACTGCAAGGCGCTACAGAGGGTAGTGTGGATGGCCCAGTACATCACTGGTGCTGAACTACCTTCCATCCACGACCTCTATACCAGGTGGTGTCAGAAGAAGGCCCTAAAAAATGGCCAAAGACTCGAGCCACCCAAGTCATAGACTGTTCTTTCTGCTACCGCACGGCAAGTGCTACCGACGCACCAAGTCTGGAACCAACAGGACCCTTAAAAGCTTCTACCCCCAAGCCATAAGTCTGTTAAATAGTTTGTTAAATAGTTAACCAAATAGCTACCCGGACTACCTGCATTGACCGTTTTTGCACTAACTTTTTTGACTCATCACATACGCTGCTGCTATTGTTTACCATCTGTCACTTTATTCCTAGTTATGTATATGTACACTACCGGTCAAAAGTTTTAGAATGCCTACACATTCAATGGTTTTTCTTAATTTTTTACTATTTTCTACATTGTAGAATAATAGTGAAGACATCAAAACTATGAAACAACACATATGAAATCATGTAGCAACCAAAAAAGGGTTAAACAAATCAACATATATTTTATATTCTCCAAATAGCCACCCTTTGCCTTGATGACAGCTTTGCACACTCTTGGCATTCTCTCAACCAGCTTAACCTGGAATCCTGTTCCAACAGTCTTGAAGGAGTTCCCACATATGCTTAGCACTTGTTTACATTTACATTTTACATTTTAGTCATTTAGCAGACGCTCTTATCCAGAGCGACTTACAGGAGCAATTAGGGTTAAGTGCCTTGCTCAAGGGCACATCGACAGATGTTTCACCTAGTCGGCTCGGGGATTAGAACCAGCGACTTTTCGGTTACTGGCACAATGCTCTTAACCACTAAGCTACCTGCCTCCCCACTTGTTGGCTGCTTTTCCTTCACTCTGCGGTCCGACTCATCCCAAACCATCTCAATTTGGTTGAGGTCGGGGGATTGTGGAGGCCAGGTCATCTGATGCAGCACTCCATCACTCTCCTTCTTGGTAAAATAGCCCTTCCATTGCCTGGAGGTGTGTTGGGTCATTGTCCTGTTGAAAAACAAATGATAGTCCCACTAAGCCCAAACCAGATGGGATGGCGTATCGCTGCAGAATGCTGTGGGACTACCATGCTGGTTAAGTGTGCCTTGAATTCTAAATAAATCACAGACCGTGTCACCAGCAAAGAACCCCCACACCATAACACCTCCTCCTCCATGCTTTACGGTGGGAAATACACATGCGGAGATTATCCGTTCACCCACACCGCGTCTCACAAAGACACAGCGGTTGGAACCAAAAATCTCCAATTTGGACTCCAGACCAAATGACACATTTCCACCGGTCTAATGTCCATTGCTCGTGTTTCTTGGCCCAAGCAAGTCTCTTCTTCTTATTGGTGTCCTTTAGTAGTGGTTTCTTTACAGCAATTCGACCAAGAAGGCCTGATTCACACAGTCTCCTCTGAACAGTTGATGTTGAGATGTTTCTGTTATTTGAACTCTGTGAAGCATTTATTTGGGCTGCAATTTCTGAGGCTGGTAACTCTAATGAACGTATCCTCTGCAGCAGAGGTAACTCTGGGTCTTCCATTCCTGTGGCGGTCCTCATGAGAGCCAGTTTCATCATAGCGCTTGATGGTTTTTGCGACTACACTTGAAGAAACTTTCAAAGTTCTTGACATTTTCCAGATTGACTGACCTTCATGCTTGTCTTAAAGTAATGATGGACTGTTGTTTCTCTTTGCTTATTTGAGCTGTTCTTGCCATAATATGGACTTGGTCTTTTACCAAATAGGGCTATCTTCTATATACCCCCCACTACTGTCACGCCCTGGCTCTGGGGACTCTAGTATGTTGAGCCAGGGTGTGAGTTTTCATTTGTTTTTCGTGTCTAGTTGTTCTATTTCTATGTTGGCCAGAATGGTTCTCAATCAGAGGCAACGAGTGTCAGCTGTGGCTGGTTGTCTCTGATTGGGAACCATATTTAGACAGCCTGTTTTCCCACAGTGGTTGTGGGATCTTGTTCCAGTGTGGTTTGTGTTTGACTGAGGACGTCACGTTATCGTTTGTTGTTTTTGTTCGTGTTTTAATTATTTAATAAATATGTTCACCTTTCACGCTGCGCCTTGGTCCTCTGTACCCGACGATCGTGACAACTACCTTGTCACAACACAACTGATTGTCTCAAATGCATTAAGAAGGAAAGAAATTCAGCAAATTAACTTCTATGAAGGCCCACCTGTTAATTGAAATGAATTCCAGGTGACTACCTAATGAAGCTGGTTGAGAGAATGCCAAAAGTGTGCAAAGCTGTCATCAAGGCAAAGGGTGGCTATTTGAAGAATCTCAAATATAACATATATTTTCATTTGTTTAACACTTGTTTGGTTACTACATGATTCCATATGTGTTATTTCATAGTTTTGATGTCTTCACTATGTAGAAAATAGTAAAAATAAAGAAAAACCCTTTGACCGTTAGTGTACATATCTACCTCAATTACCTCATACCCCTGCACATCGACTCAGTACTGGTACCCCGTGTATATAGCCAAGTTATCCTTACTCATTTTGTGTGTATTATTACGTGTTAAACTTTTTTATTATTTCTCTATTTTCTTTCTCACTGCATTGTTGGGAAGAGCTGGCTCGTAAGTAAGCATTTCACTGTTAGTCTACATCTGTTGTTTACGAAGCATGTGACAAATAACATTTGATTTTATACTACACTGAGTGTACAAAACAGTACGGACACCTTCTCTTTCCATGACATAGACTGACCAGGTGAATCCAGGTGAAAGCTATGATCCCTTATTGATGTCACTTGTTAAATCCACTTCAATCAGTGTAGATGAGGAGGCAGGTTAAAGAAGGATTTTTAAGCCTTGAAACAATTGAGACATGGATTGTGTATGTGTGCCATTCAGAGTGTGAATGGGCAAGACAAAAGATTTAAGTGCCTTTAAACGGGGTATGGTATTAGGTGCTAAGCACACCGTTTTGTGTCAAGAACTGCAACGCTACTGGGTTTTTCACACTCAAAAGTTTCCCATGTGTATCAAGAATGGTCCACCACACAAACGACATCCAGCCAACTTGACACAAGTGTGCGGAAGCATTGGCGTCAACATGGGCCAGCATCCCTGTGGAACACTTTTGACACCTTGTAGATTCCATGCCCTGACGAATTGAGGCTGTTCTGAGGGCAAAAGAGGGCGGGTGCAATTTAATATTAGGAAGGTGTTCTTAATGTTTTGTATACTCAGTGCATATGCACACAATAACAATCCGCCCAAACCCCTTCACAAACATACACACACATAATTACACCCCCTTCCCCCAATATAGACACACACACACACTCCCCCCACCCCATACATACACACCCTGCCCCCAACAACACACACACACACACACTAATATCCCAACCAGGCTGTTACTGTTACAATTATACAAAGTTTTTCAGCCTTAATTACCATTTCAATTAGCACAGCTGTGAGAAGGAATAATCTGACAGCATATGGCTGAGGGCACAGAAACATAATCCCAATGACTGCTTTTATTTATTCCCTCTCTGTTCTGTCGCTGATGACAAGCTAGTCTAATTACTATTGTAGGGGGTTTTGGAGGGGGGCAAAACAATAGCAGTGCTAATGCTAGAAGATGCTAAGATAATTCTTCTCAGTGTTCATGTTGCCACTGGGGTGTTGTTCAATGGGCAGAAGTCATATTACAATACTCACTGAGGGAGACTAGCAGAGAGGGAACAGATGAACATGAGTGGCTACAACACAAAAGACAAGCTGAGAGACGTTTTTCTTGTATTTATTGAAAACTGAACTGAGACATCTGGTGTCTGTGGAGACTGATTATGCTCCATCTTTCTGCCATTCAGATAAGAGATTAAAACAAAACAAAATCCACACTTGTTTGTGGAGAAAGAGAGGAGACAGAGTCGTTAGCTTTCTTAAACAATGTTATTCTTTATTGCATGTGTCTATAAAGAATCAATACAGTCTAAAGCCATGGCAACTACACTAGGTTTAAATTATCATCTCTCAGTAGCATTTCAATAAGTAATGAGATATGAAGTATTTACAATGGAAGACACAGCAAGTTAAGCTAGGTCGTCATATCATCGTAACCTTTAGACACTAAATAAAAACCCAACAGGAACGTTATCCAAATGCAAAAAAAACACTGGTCAAATCACCAATAGGCTCTATTAGCAAAAACAAACAGAACACTTTCCATTATATAAATTGGCAGAAAAAAAATAAAGAGCAAAAAAATAATGTTTTAAGGTTTAACAAACATTTAACATAGTAGTTATACATTTGGTACCGCTCTATAAACTAATTTCTTAAAAATGTAAATATTGCATGTGCCATTCGTGAAATGTACTTAAGTAGCAAGAATAAACTTGTACGTCAAGTATTAATTAATGATTTGTTCTCTTAAAGTATTTCTCGGAATTACAGCATTAGAAAAAGTCCTTGTAGAGGCAATCATTTCACAAGTCCATCCTGTAATAATAATTAAAAAATCCAGGCCAAACATTGTTGCTTGGTATATAACTTAATAATTAGTGCTTTCATTGTTTCCGGGAATTAACTCCAAACACATAAACAGTACAAACAGCATAATTTATCATCTTTAACTTAAAATTTCTCTCAAACAAAGGTTCAGCTTGCGCTCACTTCTATTCTCTGTATTTGTACATTTTTACAGTATATAGGTGAACGTTGAGTACCAATGAACTCATACAGACAAAGTAAGCAACACTCTTCGTCTTTACTCAGTTTTTCGTTCATTACGTTTTTGTCTGTTTCTTTTGTCTTATTCTGCATGTTGTAGCAGTAGTAGTAGATATTATTGTTGTGGTATTTCTTCTTGTTGTCAAGGTGGTTACATTCCCCAAGAGGAAAACATGGAATAGACTACATTCAAGTGTCTTGTGTTTACAATCTAGGGAGTTTGTAAGTGCAAGACCGTGCAGCGTTAGCTATGGTGTGTCTCCTCCTTACTTTCTGTCTCACAGCCCAAAGCTGCAGCCATGGCTTCAAGCATGTCAAAACCTTTCTGAAAAAACAGTCAAGTCTGCCCACCAGCACACCTCTGTGTCAAATAGCCTATCACAGCTAACCACAGGCTCCGTGCTGAGGCTTCAGGTGAGAAAAACATGTCACAGGTGGGTCGTTGTGAGTGAACTAGCTAATCTATTAAAGTATATAAAGGCTTTGTCTCTATTATGGTGTTCTAGGCATTAACAACAGACCACCAGCCCAGGTGAAGCTGGGACATGCGGATGTGTGTGTTTATGATGATGTGTGTCCTACTCCAGAAAACTCAACCTGGATCCCATACTCCTGTCTTTTACTTGCGTGTGTAATAATGGCGAACAGCTTCTTCTCGTAAACTTTGTATGCAATGATAAATATATTACTATGGCATATTAATATATAGTAGCTATATGTGAACGAACTGTAACAATCTCAAGAATCTTTGATAGCAGAGGGAAAGAGGTCAGACAGACATTTCTTCCTCTCCGGCTGTTCAGACAAACATTCTGTCTCCATGGCAAAGGATTTAAGTCTTTGATTTTCTGCGTGTTTATAGGTCCAAACTAAATGTCCGTCAGAAATGGCAGACAGGAGAGTAGTAAGGCTTTGGATTGGTGTTCATAAAAACATTCACCTCTGAAAATAAATAAATATATCTCCATATATATTTCTGGTGTGTAAATAAGTACTAACCTGGTTTGCTCTGAGGTAGGGGTTTTAAGCAACTGCTAACTCA